>NC_090032.1:5364011-5409011 GCF_037176765.1 Anolis sagrei
GTCTGAATTCTATTTCGGCCGCAGCCATGGTTGCCAACTGATCCAAACCCTTAAAGCTCCTATGCTTTTAAGCGCTCTGATTTGCAGA
Organism: Anolis sagrei; assembly: GCF_037176765.1. Lineage (NCBI taxonomy): Eukaryota > Metazoa > Chordata > Lepidosauria > Squamata > Anolidae > Anolis > Anolis sagrei. The sequence continues at coordinate 5,364,100 of NC_090032.1, forward strand.
AATTAGTTGAGAGACGGTTGAGCTGAACTCAGAATGAAGTCCAAGGTGGGTCACAATGGCAAAACGATGAAAACCTTCAACCTAAGGAATGATATATCAATTGGATTTTTATTACAGTTGCAAACAGGGTTGCCAACTGATCCCAACCCTCCAGGCTCCTGTGCTCTTAAGCTATGTTGACATGCAGAAATATGAAGTCCAAGGTGGGTCACAATGGCAGAATGATGAAAACGTTCAACCTAAAGAATGCAATATCAATTGCATTTCTATTTTAGCCACAAACAGGGTTGCCAACTGATCCAAACTCTTAAAGCTCCTATGCTTTTAAGCACTCTGATTTGCATAAATTAGCTGAGAGACAGTCAGGCTGGCAACAATCACCCAGTCGTCTATATAGAAATAAACTCTTACCCTTCGTGCGTAAGAAAGCAGCTACCACAGACATACATGTAGTGAAAACCCTGGGGGCTGAGGACAAACCAAATGGCAAGACATTAAAGCTATAGGCACCATAAAAGAGAGGTACCTATGATGGTGCCGGGCAACTGACACGTGAAAGTAGGCGTCCTTCAAATCAATGGTGGCAAACCACACCCCTTTAGACAATAAATGCATAATAGAAGCAAGAGTGACCATGCGAAACTTTTTGGTGGAATATGTTTATTCAAGGATCTAAGATCAAGAATTGGTCGTAAACCACCACCACGCTTCGTGACCAAGAAATAATGAGAAAAAAAGCAAAGAGAAACAACAGAAGGCTCAAGGGGGGAAATAGCCCTAACCTGTCAGAATGAAGTCCAAGGTGGCATAATGGCATAATGAGGAAAATCTTCAACCTTAGGAATGCAATATCAATTGGATATCTATTACAGCCACAAACAGGGTTGCCAACTGATCCCAACCCTCCAGGCTCCTGTGCGCTTAAGCTATTGTGACCTGTAGAAATTAGAAGAAATTTCAAGTCAGACCCAGTATTTAGTCCTAAGTAAGCCTAATTGCTCATGGCTGCAAACTCGGAAGGCGGAGGAGCGTGGGTTGGTATAAAAGTTGGCAACCCGGTATCCAAATTATTTATGGAAATGACATTTTGACTACTCTATCTTCTCCCTGCCCCATGTGCAAAGCCACCCGCCGAGGAGTTAAAACCTTGTCACTGAAGAGATCAGGAAAGGCTTGACAGGGCGAGACGACCAGAACGCCTGCCCGCATTAACATTTTACGGCCTTGCTCCGAAATTAGACAATGTAATTAAATGAAATATTATGCCAATTAAAATCCAGAGCCCCCCGCACGCCAATCTAATCCTTACCTTGGGCCATCTTCAATGTAAATTTAATATATTACTTCTCATCAACTCCACATTATATTCCGGTGCCTCCGAGCGGAGCCGGGCTAATTTTAGAGACTTTTCCAGCTGCTTCATTGCTTTCCCAGAAAGCGGGAGAGAGAAGAACAGGAGGAAAGCAATCCGGCGACAGAAAAGAACAGCGTACTGTCGGGAAAGTGAGCCAGGTCGCAGAGGTGGCGGACGGCAGCTAAATCAGATTAGAAATATGATAGAATCGGATTAGAGATCTGCAAGAGCCGGATTACGCTCTTGCAAGCGAACGGCGCTTCGGATGAGACGCCGGCGAGGTGTAATCGTGCTCCTTTTGGGTCTCTCCATGGCAAAGCTGGCATCGAGTGCAGCTTTGGAACAATGTCAAAATGTCATTCCCGTAATACTTTAAATACCAGGTTGTCAACTTTTATACCCTCCCCTGCTCCTCTGCCTTCTGAGTTTGCAATAATTGGCCCACTTTGGACTTCATTCTGGGTCCGACTTGAGTTTTTTCTAATTTCTACAGGTAAAAATAGCTTAAACGCACAGGAGCCTGGAGGGTTGGGATCAGTTGGCAACCCTGTTTGTGGCTGAAAAAGAAATCCAATTGATATTGCATTTCTGAGGTTGAAGGTTTTCATCATTCTGCCATTGTGACCCACCTTGGACTTCATATTTCTGCATGTCAACATAGCTTAAGAGCACAGGAGCCTGGAGGGTTGAGATCTGTCTATCTGTTTTCCTGTCTGTCTGTCTGTCCGTCCATCCGTCCTTCCTTCCTATCTTTCTTTCCCATCTATTTATCTTCCTATCTATCAACCATCTTCCTGTCTGTCTATCCTTCCTTCCTTCCCTCCCTCCATCTTCCTATCTGTCTGTCTGTCTGTCCACCCACCCATCCATCTTTCTACCCACCCATCCATCTTTCTACCCACCCACCCATCTACCCACCCACCCACCCACCCACCCTTCCTTCCTTCCTTCCTTCCTTCCTTCCTTCCTTCCCTCCCTCCCTCCCTCCCTCCCTCCCTCCCTCCCTCCATCTTCCTATCTGTCTGTCTGTCCATCCACCTATCTATCTATCTATCTATCTATCTATCTATCTATCTATCATCTATCTATCCATCCATCCGTCTGTCTATCAACCCTTCCTTCCTTCCCTCCCTCCCTCCATCCATCTTCCTATCTGTCTGTCTGTCCATCCATCCATCCACCCATCCATCTTTCTATCTATCCAACCATCCATCCATCTATCCGTCTGTCTATCCATCCATCCACCCATCCATCTTTCTATCCATCCATCCATCCATCCATCCATCCATCCATCCATCCGTCTGTCCATCCATCCATCCGTCTGTCCATCCACCCACCCACCCACCCATCCATCCATCCATCCATCCATCCATCCATCCATCCATCCATCCATCCATTTATTTTCCTATCTGTCTGTCTGTCTATCTGTCTATCCATCTGTCCATCCATCTGTCCGTCCATCTGTCCATCCATCCATCCATCCTTCTATCCTTCTATCCATCCATCCATCCATCCATCCATCCATCCATCCATCCATTGCCATTGTGACCCATCTTAGACTTCATTCTGAGTCCAGCTGATGGTCTCTCAACTAATTTCTGCAAATCAGAGTTCTTAAAAGCAGAGGAGCTTTAAGGGTTTGGATCAGTTGGCAACCCTGATTGTGGCTGAAATAGAAATCCAATTGATATTGCATTCCTAAGGTTCATCATTTTGCCATTGTGACCCACCTTGGACTTTATTCTGCATCCAGTATGACTGTCTCTGAGTTAATTTCTGCAAATCAGAATTCTTAAAAGCATAGGAGCTTTAAGGGTTGGGATCAGTTGGCAACCCTGAAATAGAAATTGAACTGATAATTGCATTCCTTGGGCGAAATGATCTAAAAACATGACGCATCGAAACCCTAAAGGTGGAAGCTCTGATCTTGGATGCTAAGCAGTGTCGGCCCTGGTTAGGAGTTGGATGGGAGACCAACAAATACAACCTACTGCGGCTCTCCCAAGGAAACCATATGACATTCAATATAGCCGAAAAGCCTGAATAAACCTGGTGTTTAACCACCGCCACCCGAAGATGCTTGATCGCCTCTGACCTCGGAAGTTAAGCAGGGTCAACCCTGGTTAGCACTTGGATGGGAGACCGCCGGGTTTTGGAACTGACAAAGTCAACTCTGGCAATCCCTGGCCCTATGAAAAGATAGTGAAATTCATGAGGTGGGGACGGGGCATCGCCATAATTTCAGATGCTAAGCAGGGTCGGCCCCGGTCGGTACTTGGAGGGGAGACCGCCAACGAACATCCAATAGATACTATTCCAAAAGAAAGGGAATAGTGTTGATGTAGAGCAGGCATGGGCAAACTTAGGCCCTCCAGGTGTTTTGGACTACAACTCCCACAATTCCTAACACCCGGTAGGGTGTTAGGAATTGTGGGAGTTGTAGTCCAAAACACCTGGAGGGCCGAAGTCTTTGACCCATAATGCGATCGTGGCACGGCCCACCTCCACATCCCTTCCCGGCTTTGGCGGCTGCTTCGGAAATTAAGCTATAAATAATTCAGGCCCAGAATACGGAGGCGACAAGGAACCCTCCTGAGCCTCGTCTCTGGCAAGCCAAGACGTGGAAGGGATTTATAGTGCGCCTCTCTCGGCGCTGGGCAGCAGAAAACAGAAATAATAAGGATGCCGCTTGGAAAGCAGAAGCAAAATTAGCAGGGGAAGCCAGCGAGAGAGCGAAGATGCAAATAAAGCAAAGGGTGCAGGGAAAGAATAATTGCCAACACAACGCAAATGGCAAGGGAAGCTTGCAATCAGCATCTCTAGCAGGCCTGGGCAAACTTCGGCCCTCCAAGTGTTTTGGACTTCAACTCCCAGAATTCTTAACAGCCGGTAGCATATTTCAGAGAAAGGAAGTGCCATTTTGCATAGATATTGTAGGTTGATAGATACTGTGGATAGATAGATAGATAGATAGATAGATAGATAGATAGATAGATAGAGATAGATAGACAAACAGACAGACAGATAGATAGATAAACAGATATTTATTTATTTATTTATTTATTTGCTATATTTATATACCGCCGTTTCTCAGCCTAGCCGGCGACTCAACCCGGTTTACAACATAATATAACAATCAACAGTAGATAGATAGATAAATATTGTCAATAGTCAGATATTGTAGATACTGAAGCTATATAAATACATTCCATAAAGTCGATAGATAGATAGATAGATAGATAGATAGATAGATAGATAGTGTAGATAGACAGACAGATAGATTAATACTGTCAATAGTCAGATATTTTAGATCCTGAAGCTATATAAATACATTCCATAAAGTCGATAGATAGATAGATAGATAGATAGATAGATAGATAGATAGATAGATAGTGTAGATAGACAGACAGATAGATTAATACTGTCAATAGTCAGATATTTTAGATCCTGAAGCTATATAAATACATTCCATAAAGTCGATAGATAGATAGATAGATAGATAGATAGATAGATAGATAGATAGTGTAGATAGACAGACAGATAGATTAATACTGTCAATAGTCAGATATTATAGATCCTGAAGCTATATAAATACATTCCATAAAGTCGATAGATAGATAGATAGATAGATGATAGATAGATAGATACTGTAGATAGATAAACATATAGATAGAGACACAGATAACATAGGTGGTTAAAAAGATAGATAGACACTATAGATATATAAATAGACAGATAGATGAATATATAGATAGATAAATAAATAAATAGATAGCATAAGTTGACACTGTGGGGAGATGGATAGATAGATAGATAGAGAGAGAGAGAGAGAGATACCATAGGTAGATAGGGAGGTAGGGAGGTAGATAGATAGGTAGACAGATAAACAGATAGATAGATAGATAGATAGATAGACAGATAGATGATAGATAGATGGATAGACTGATAGATCGATCAATAGATAGATAGATAGACAGACAGATACATAGACGGATGGATGGATGGATGGATAGATAAACAGATACCTAGATAGATAGATTAGATAGATAGATAGATAGATAGATAGATAGATAGATAGATAGATAGATACACAGATAGATAGATGAATATATAGATAGATATTTTAGATAGATAAATAAATCGATAGCATAAGTTGACACTGGAAAGATAGATAGATAGATAGATAGATAGATAGATAGATAGATAGATAGATAGATAGATACCGTAGGTAGATAGGGAGTTAGGGAGGTAGATAGATAGACAGAGAGGGAAACAGATAGATAGATAGATAGATAGATAGATAGATAGATAGATAGATAGATAGATAGATAGATAGAGAAATAAATAGCTAGATCCTGTCGATAGATAAATAAATAGATAGATACCATATTGATCAATACTGTGGATAGATAGATTGATTGATAGATAGATAGATAGATAGATAGAGACCACAGGTAGATAGATAGATAGATAGATAGATAGATATTGTAGATAGACAGATAGAGAAATAGATATTGTATATAGATAGATAAACAATAGATGAATAGATAAATACATGGATAAACAGATAGATAGATAGATAGATAGATAGATAGATAGATAGAGATACTGTAGTTAGATATACAGATAGATGAATAGATATACATTGTAGATAGATAGACAAATAGACAGATGAATAAATAGATAGACAGATAAACAGATAGATGGATGGATGGATGGATGGATGGATGGATGGATGGATGGATAGATAGACAAAGATACTGTAGTTACTCAGATAGATGAATAGATAGATATTGTAGATAGATAGACAAACAGATAAATAAATAGACAGATAAACAGATAGATAGATAGATAGATAGATAGATAGATAGATAGATAGATAGATAGACAAATAGATACTGTATATAGATAGATAAACAGATAGATGAATAGATACATAGATAGATAAACAGATAGATAGATAGATAGATAGATAGATAGATAGATAGATAGATAGATACAGACAGACACTATAGATGTCTGTCTATCTAGATGAATTGATAAATAGATAGATGAATTGATAAATAGATATTGTAGATAGTTAGACAAACAAACAGATAGATAGATACTAGATAGATAGATAGATGCTTCAAATAGGTAGATAGGGAAATAGTCCAGAAAACACAAATCACTGTTATTGGAATTGGGATCCATTGAAAAATGTCTTGGCTTTAAGAACTGATCAGCTGTGGACTAGGGCAATGGACTCTCTCTCTCTCTCTTTATAAATAGTTTGAGCCTCTTTTGGGAGTGTTTTGGTAGTGTCTCCCTGCCTGGTAGTATGGGGTTGGACTGGATGGCCCTTGGGGTCCCCTCTCATACGGCGATTCCGACCTGGAAGTCTCCAGCAATGTTTGTGAGCCCGGAGAGGGCCTGGCTGGCTGCTGACCCTCTCCGCCTCGTTGGTGTCACACCAAAGGGAATGACTGACTGCCTGGCGGATGCTTCCTCCCGGCCGGGCTGTCTCCCCACGTTCTCCTTGGCTGCCGGCTGCGAAGGGCGACGCCATTTGTCAAAGCGGGACGCCGGGAATCGATGCGGCAACCGGTCAGGTTCTGGTCTGTGCCATTTCGGGATGGCGGGTGACAAGCGCCCTCTCGTTGACATCCTTGCCTTTCGCTCAATGTGTACTTATGCTTGAGGATCGTGCTTATCTGCCTCTCCAAGCTACAGAGCTGGAAGAGACCCCAAAGGTCATCTAGTCCAACCCTATTATTATTATTATTATTATTATTATTGAATCCTAGAGTTGGAAGAGACCCTAAAGGTCATCTAGTCCAACCCTATTATTATTATTATTATTATTATTATTATTATTATTATTATTGAATCCTAGAGTTGGAAGGGACCCTAAAGGTCATCTAGTCCAACCCTATTCTTGCTATGTAGGAATCGACCACCCAAGCTCACCTGGATATGTCATCATCTCCACAATCTATTATTATTATTATTATTATTATTATTATTATTATTGAATCCTAGAGTTGGGAGGGACCCCAAAAGTCATCTAGTCCAACCTTCTTCTTCTTCTTCTTATTATTATTATTATTATTATTGAATCCTAGAGATGGAAGGGATCCCAAAGGTCATCTAGTCCATCCCTATTATTATTATTATTATTATTATTATTATTATTATTGAATCCTAGAGTTGGAAGGGATCCCAAAGGTCATCTAGTCCATCCCTATTATTATTATTATTATTATTATTATTATTATTATTGAATCCTAGAGTTGGAAGAGACCCCAAAGGTCATCTAGTCCAACCCTATTATTATTATTATTATTATTATTATTATTATTATTGAATCCTAGAGTTGGAAGGGACCCCAAAAGTCATCTAGTCCAACTCTATTCTTGCCATGTAGGAATCGACCACCCAAGCTCACCTGGATATGTCATCATCTCCACAATCTATTATTATTATTATTATTATTATTATTATTGAATCCTAGAGTTGGAAGGGATCCCAAAGGTCATCTAGTCCAACCTTATTATTATTATTATTATTATTATTATTGAAGTCTAGAGTTGGAAGGGATCCCAAAGGTCATCTAGTCCAACCTTATTATTATTATTATTATTATTATTATTATTGAATCCTAGAGTTGGAAGGGACCTCAAAGGTCATCTAGTCCATCCCTATTATTATTATTATTATTATTATTATTATTATTATTGAATCCTAGAGTTAGAGGGGACCCCAAAAGTCATCTAGTCCAACCCTATTCTTGCCATGTAGGAATAGGCCACCCAATCCCATTTGGATATGTCATCATCTCCACAATCTATTATTATTATTATTATTATTATTGAATCCTAGAGTTGGAAGGGACCCCAAAAGTCATCTAGTCCAACGCTATTTTTTCCATATAGGAGTAGACCATCCAAGCCCATCTGGATATGGCATCACCTTCATGATCTGTTGTTGTTGTTACTGAATCCTAGAGTTGGAAAGGACCCCAAAAGTCCTCTAGTCCAACCCTATTCTTGACATGTTGGAATTGACCAGCCAAACCCACCTGATTATGTCATCATCTCCACAATCTATTATTATTATTATTATTGAATCCTAGAGTTGGGAGGGGCCCCAGAGGTCATCTAGTCCAACCCTATTCTTATTCTTATTCTTATTGAATCTTAGTTGGAAGGTACCCCAAAGGCCATCTAATCCAACCCTATTATTGTTATTGTTGTTGTTGTTGTTGTTGTTGTTGTTGTTGTTGTTGTTGTTATTATTAAATCCTAGAGTTGGAAGGGACCCCAAAGGTCATCTAGTCCAATCCTATTATTATTATTATTATTATTATTATTATTATTACTATTATTAAATTCTAGAGTTGGAAGGGACTCCAAAGATCATCTAGTCCAACCTTATTATTATTATTATTATTATTATTATTATTATTGAATTCCAGAGTTGGAAGGAACCCCAAAGGTCATCTAGTCCAACCCTATTCTCCTTCTCCTTCTTCTTCTTCATTATTATTATTATTATTATTATTGAATCCTAGAGTTGGAAGGGACCCCAAAGGTCATCTAGTCCAACCCTATTCTTGCCATGGAGGAATAGACCATCTAAGCCCACTTGGATATGCCATTATTTATTATTATTATTATTATTATTATTATTATTATTATTATATTGAATCCTAGAGTTGGAAGGGACCCCCAAGGGCCATACATTCTGACCGCATTCTGTATCAAGGCACCACTCTAGCCCTCCCGACAGATGTCCATTCAGCCTGTGCTCAGAAACCACAGCTCTTAATGTTCCTTTCCTGCTTTCCCAATAGCGAATCACGGCGTCTCTTGAGGCGAAGGCTTTGGAGCCTCGGAGGCGGAGAAGGAGGCCTTTGCGGTGGGAGAGGAGCCGGGCATCCTTGGAAAGAAGCCCTCGGGAAGATCTCTTCCAAGGCCGTTGAACTTTGCAAACCCAGTCGAAATGCAACGCCAATAACTGCGTACCCAGTGCCTTGATGCAAACTCTCTCTTTCCAGGGACTGAGTTGCAAGGGAATGCAGCCAAAGAGAGATCTTGTACTGGGTAAAACAGAGATTATATAATATGTCTCCAAGCCGCACTAGATTCTCCATCGAGCCAAGATGTTAAAAATCCACTCTGAGAAAAATAGAGATGATGCCAGAGTTTTCTGCCTGTGAAGTTGTCAGTTAACTCTAGTTACTCTCCTAGTTACTCTTTAATTACTCTGATGGTTCTTGGGTTAGAGTTCAATGGTGGGGGAATAGCCAAGGATACGGGTTTAGTTTCTTTTTGGGCCTCGTGCATTCAGGGTTCTTTAAATCAGCTACAATTAATGACTATTACTTTAGAAAGTTACTTTTCCCAAATGATAACTATCAAGAGTTATTTCTCCCAAACAGTAACAGTCAATAATTACTTTTCCTAAACAGTAACAGTCAAGAGTTATTTCTCCCAAACGATAACAGTCAAGAGTTACTTCTTCCAAACGATAACAGTCAAGAGTTACCTTTCCCAAACAATAACAGTCAAGAGTTACTTTTCCCAGACAATAACAGTCAAGAGTTACTTTTCCCAAACAATAAGTTAAGAGTTATTTCTCCCAGACAATAACAGTCAAGAGTAACTTCTTCCAAACAATAACAGTCAAGAGTTACTTCTTCCAAATGATACTTTTCCCAAACAATAACAGTCAAGAGTTATTTCTCCCAAAGGATAACAGTCAAGAGTTACTTTTCCCAAACAATAACAGTCAAGAGTTACTTCTTCCAAACAATACCAGTCAAGAGATACGTTTCCCAAACAATAAGTCAAGAGTTATTTCTCACAAATGATAACAGTCAAGAGTTACTTCTTCCAAACAATACCAGTCAAGAGTTACTTTTCCCAAACAATAACAGCCAAGAGTTACCTTTCCCAAACAATAACAGTCAAGAGTTACTTTCCCCAAATGATAGTAGAGTTACATCTCTCAAATGACAACAGTAGGGTCATTTTTTCCAAACGATAACAGTCAAGAGTTACTGTCCTCAAATGATAACAGAGAGTTACTTTTCCCAAACGCTAGCAGTAGTTACTTTTCCCAAATGATATCAAGCTGCATTCCCCAGTTGTTACTTTCTCCAAACACTAACAGTAGAGTTATCTTTTCTAAATGATGTTAAGTTACTTTTTCCAGTAGTTATTTTCCCCAAATGCGAACAGAGTTCCCTTTTCCAAATGATAAGTCAAGAGTTACTTTCTCCAAATGATAACAGTAGAGTTGTCTTTTTCAAATAAGTCAAGAGTTACTTTTCCCAAATGCTAACAGTAGAGTTGCTTTTCCCAAGTGATAAGTCAAGAGTTACTTTTCCCAAATGATAACAGCAGAGTTACTTCTCTCAAACACTAACAGTTGAGTTATGTTCCCCAAATGATAAGTCAAGAGTTACTTGTCCCAGTAGTTACTTCTCCCAAACACTAACAGTGGAGTTACATTCCCCAAATGATAAGTCATGAGTTACTTTTCCCAGTAGTTACTTCTCCTAAGCAATAACAGTTGAGTTAATTTCCCCAAATGATAAGTCACGAGTTACTTTTCCCAGTAATTACTTCTTCTAAACAATGAGTCAAGTTATGTTCCCCAAATGATAAGTCATGAGTTACTTTTCCCAGTCGTTACTTCTCCCAAACAAAAAGAGTCGAGTTATGTTCCCCAAATAAGTCAGGAGTTACTTTTCTCAGTAGTTACTTCTCCTAAGCAATAACAGCCGAGTTACGTTCCCCAAATGATAAGTCAATAGTTACTTTTCTCAGTAGTTACTTCTCCCAAACACTAACAGTGGAGTTACGTTCCCCAAATGATAAGTCATGAGTTACTTTTCCCAGCAGTTACTTCTCCTAAGCAATAACAGTTGAGTTACGTTCCCCAAATGATAAGTCATGAGTTACTTTTCCCAGTAATTACTTCTTCCAAACAATAAGAGTCAAGTTATGTTCCCCAAATGATGTCATGAGTTACTTTTCTCATTAGTTACTTCTCCCAAACAATAATAGTCGAGTTACATTCCCCAAATGATAAGTCAAGAGCTACTTTTCCCAGTAGTTACTTCTCCTAAGCAATAAGAGTTGAGTTACTTTCCCCAAATGATAAATCAAGCGGTACTTTTCCCAGTAGTTACTTCTCCTAAGTAATAATAGTCGAGTTACTTTCCCCAAATGATGTCAAGAGTTACTCTTCCCAGTAGTTACATCTCCTAAGCAATAATAGTCGAGTTACTTTCCCCAAATGATAAGTCAGGAGTTACTTTCCCCAGTAGAGTTACTTTCCCCAAACAATAACATCGGAGTTACTTCTCCAAACGATAACAGTAGAGTTCCTTCTTCCAAATGATAACAGTACAGTTACTTTTCCTAAACTGTAACAGTCAAGAGTTCCTTTTCCCATTCTTAACTGGGACTTTGGGGGCAGTAACAGTAATATTCAAAGCCTACGCAGCCCCGAACATTGTAATTCCGGTCGAGTTGGGCCTATGTGCCTCCTCTCGCAAAGCCGAGGGATGCTTTAATTAATTAAGAGTCATGCAAAATTAAAAATAGTTCCAACCTGCCCTATATACTGCAAGGGGTCTCAAGGCTGTCTTCTGATGTTCCCAAACAAGGCCAACCTATAGGCCCCACAAAGAGGTTTTTCATGGCTTCGCGGGGATTGCAATCACAAGGTTGGCACAGGACTTGTTGTTGTTCTTTGGGCCAAAGGGCATCACAACAAGGAGAAGTTACTGGAGCGAAAGGCACCACAATGGGCTCACATTGTGGTGCATTTAGGCGGTTTGACCCCGGTTCGACTGCCCAAGGCTCAGGGCTACGGAGTCCTGGGATCTATAGTTCTCCAAGGACTTCCAATGCCTCGATTCACACAGGCTGAAATAGCATTGGCTTCTGTTGCTGCAGCACTGGCTAACAGGTTCAATTCAGGATCGTCAGTGATTCAGTGCTTGGGATCTGTAGTTCTCCAAGGATCTCTAGTTCTCCAAGGACTTCCAATGGCTCGATCGTCACAGGCTGAAATGGGATTAGCTTTTGTTGCTGCAGCACTAACTGACTCAGGTTCAATTCAGGATCGTCAGTGATTCAGTGCTTGGGATCTGTAGTTCTGCAAGGATCTGTAGTTCTCCAAGGACTTCCAATGGCTCGATTCACACAGGTTGAGATGGCGTTGGATTCTGTTGCCGCAGCACTGACTGACTCAGGTTCAATTCAGGATCGTCCATGATTTAGTGCTTGGGATCTGTAGTACTTCAAGGATCTGTCGCTCTCCAAGGACTTCCAATGACTCAGTTTACACAGGCTGAGATGGCATTAGCTTTTGTTGCCACAGCACTACATGGCTCAGGTTCAATTCGGGATCGTCAATGATTCAGTGCTTGGAATCTGTAGTTCTCCAAGGACTTCCAATGGCTCGCTTCACACAGGCTGAGATAACATTGGCTTCTGTTGCTGCAGCACCGACTGACTCAAGTTCAATTCAGTATTGTCACTGATTCAGTGCTTGGGATCAGTAGTTCTCCAAGGATCTGTAGTTCTCCAAGAATCTGTAGTTCTCCAAGGACTTCCAATGGCTCAATTCACACAGGCTGAGATGGCATTGGATTCTGTTGCTGCAGCACTGACTGGTTCAGGTTCAATTCAGGATCGTCAATGATTCAGTGCTTGGGATCTGTAGTTCTCCAAGGATCTGCAGTCCTCCAAGGACTTCCAATGGCTCGATTCACACAGGCTGAGATGGCATTGGATTCCGTTACTGGAGTACTAGCTGGCTCAGGTTCAATTCAGGATCGTCCATGATTTAGTGCTTGGGATCTGTAGTTCTCCAAGGACTTCCAATGGCTCGATTAACACAGGCTGAAATGGCATTGGCTTCTGATGCTGCAGCACTGACAGACTCAGGTTCAATTCAGGATCATCAGTGATTCAGTGCTTGGGACCTGTAGTTCTCCAAGGATCTGTAGTTCTCCAAGGACTTCCAATGGCTCGATTCACACAGGCTGAGATAACATTGGCTTCTGTTGCTGCAGCACCAACTGACTCAGGTTCAATTCAGTATTGTCAGTAACTCAGTGCTTGGGATCAGTAGTTCTCCAAGGATCTGTAGTTCGCCAAGGGTCTGTAGTTCTCCAAGGACTTCCAATGGCTCGATTCACACATGCTGAAATGGCATTGGCTTTTGTTGCTGCAGCACTGACTGACTCAGGTTCAATTCAGGATCATCCATGATTCAGTGCTTGGGATCTGTAGTTCTCCAAGGACTTCCAATGGCTCGATTAACACAGGCTGAAATGACATTGGCTTCTGATGCTGCAGCACTGACAGACTCAGGTTCAATTCAGTATTGTCAGTGATTCAGTGCTTGGGATCAGTAGTTCTCCAAGGATCTGTAGTTCTCCAAGAACCTGTAGTTCTCCACGAATCTGTAGTTCTCCAAGGACTTCTGATGGCTCGCTTAACACAGGCTGAGATGGCGTTGGCTTCTGTTGCTGAAGCACTAGCTGGCTCAGGTTCAATTCAGGATCGTCAATGATTCAGTGCTTGGGATCAGTAGTTCTCCAAGGATCTGTAGTTCTCCAAGGACTTCCAATGGCTCGATTCACCCATGCTGAAATGGCATTGGCTTTTGTTGCTGCAGCACTGACTGACTCGGGATCAATTCAGGATCGTCAATGATTCAGTGGAGGGCGGAATATAAATGTTTTAAATAAATAAATAAATAAATAAATAAATAAATAAATGATCATCAAGTTTGCAGAAAACACCAAATTGGGAGGGAGAGCCAAGACTCCAGAGGACAGGAGCCGAATTCACAACGATCTTCACAGATGAGAGAGTTGAGTTGCCAAAACTAACAAAATGAAGTTCATTGGGGACAAATGCGAGGTACTCCACTTAGGAAGAAAAGGATCAAGGGTTTGGAGAACAAGCCCTATGAGGAGCGGCTTAAAGAGCCGGGCATGTTTACCCTTCAGAAAAGAAGGCTGAGAGGAGACATGACGGCCTACAACTCCTGGCTCGAGAGCGGTACGTGTGAAAAAGATCTTGGAGTCCTCGTGGACAACAAGTTAAACATGAGCCAACAATGTGATACGGCGGCAAAAACAAAGCCAACGGGATTTGGGCCTCTATAGTGTTTAGATTCCCGGGAAGGCATGCTCCCCATGCTCTATTCTGCCTTGGTTAGACCACACCTGGAATCACACTGTGACCAATTCTGGGCACCACAATTGAAGGGAGATGTTGACAAGCTGGAATGTGTCCAGAGGAGGGTGACTCAAAGGATCAACGGTCTGGAGAACAAGCCCTATGAGGAGCGGCTTAAAGAGCCGGGCATGTTTACCCTTCAGAAAAGAAGACTGAGAGGAGACATGACGAGAGCAGTACGTGTGAAAAAGATCTTGGGAGTCCTTGTGGACAAGAAGTTAAACATGAGCCTGGAATGTGATGCGGCGGCAAAAAAAGTCAGTGGGATTTGGGCCTCTATAGTGTTTAGATCCCCGAGAAGTCATGCTCCCCATGCTCTATTCTGCCTTGGTTAGAACACACCTGGAATCACACTGTGTCCAGTTCTGGACAGTCACAATAGAAGGGAGATGGTGACTAAAATGATCAAGGGTCTGGAGAACAAGCCCTATGAGGAGCGGCTTAAAGAGCTGCTGGGCATGTTTAGCCTAAACAAGAGAGTCTGAGAGGAGACATGGTGAGGGCCTCCATAGTGTTTAGATCCCCGGGAAGTCATGCTCCCCATGCTCTATTCTGCCTTGGTTAGACCACACCTGGAATCACACTGTGTCCAGTTCTGGTCACCACAATTGAAGGGAGATGTTGACAAGCTGGAATGTGTCTAGAGGAAGAGGGCGACTAAAATAATCAAGGGTCTGGAGAACAAGCCCTATGAGGAGCGGCCCTTGAACCTTTGAGCCACCCTCCTCTGGACATATGCCAGCTTAGAGTCAACATCTCCTTCAATTGCAGTGTCCAGAATTGGATGCAGTGTGATTCCAGGTAAAGCGGTCCGACCAAGGCAAAATAGAATAGAGGATGTGTAGCATGACTTCCCGGGATCTAGACACTATAGAGGCCAAAATCCCGTTGGCTTTTTGAGCTACCGCATGGATTTAGACCCTCACAAGCCCTTGGCGAACCTGTGAGATGTAGTTTCCCCCCACTTTCTGTAGACTATTGCCCGAAATTTGTTGCCGCACCCCGATGAGGACCATAACCCCTTTTGTTTTGCCGGCGGGCCAAATTATACCCAAAAATAGCCGGGAAACAGGCCGATCCGAGGACATTGCCGGAACACGTAGCTGGCAGAGCTCCAGCCAAAGGAGCCGAAGGACGGCGGCTAATAAGAGGGAGATAAAGGGATTTGAGGGGATCATGACGCTCGGCCGGCCAACAGGTCCGCCTCTAATCCCTCCGCCGCGACCCGTAACGACCCGGATCGAACCAGCCGGATTAGGAGACCCTTCGCTCGGGCGCAAGGAGGGCCTTTTCCGCGGCTCCCGGCACAATCCTCTCCCTTTCGCTGCCTGCCGGGAGAAGGGAAATAATCATTATTTCTTCCACTCGCACGCTTCGGGCACATGGACCGGAATACAAAGCAGAAGAGATGGCTTCGCGGAAGAGGTCGGAATCAGGAAGACAATAACTCCCACCAACCACGGCCAATACACTTCCAATTCACGGAGCCAGCAGTGTGGAGCTGCAGCAGCGAAGGCCAATGCGATCTTAGCCACGACATCTATTTTCCAGTCTAATTCAAGGTGTTGAGAAGTCATAGTCCCCATCTATTCTCCACTATCCCTCATTTTGGATTACTATTGATGCTAAATTGAACCTGAGCCAGCCGTGTGTTGCTGCAGCAATGAAGGCCAATGCTATCCGAGCCAATCCACCTCCAGTCTAATTCAAGCCGTTCAGCAGTGGAACTCTCTGCCCCGGAGTGTGGTGGAGGCTCCTTCCTTGGAAGCTTTTAAACAGAGGCTGGATGGCCATCTGTCAGGGGTGATTTGAATGCAATATTCCTGCTTCTTGGCAGAATGGGGTTGGACTGGATGGCCCATGAGGTCTCTTCCAACTCTTTGATTCTATGATTCTATGATTCTAAGTCATAGTCCCCATCTACGAGGGTTGAATGAAAAGTACTGCCTCCACCTTCGTAACTCTCAACAGATGACAGTACTAGTATGTGGCAGGTACTGGCTTGTTCAGTAGACTCTTCTCTACAGTTCCATTTGGGTGGGAAGCCTTAGCATTGAACAGTTGCATTTTTAAAGTGAAAAGTAATGCCTCCATCTTCATAATTCCTCAACAGATGGCAGGACTGGTATGCGGCAGGTACTGGCTTGTTCAGTAGACTCTCCTCTACAGTTCCATTTGGGCGGGAAGCCTTAGCATTGAGCAGTTGTGTTGTTAAAGTGCGAAGTATGGAACACTTCGCAGATGGTAGATCAATACGACTTAAGCAACATATGTGGCAGGTACTGGCTTGTTCAGTAGACCCTCCTTCTCAGTTCCATTGAATGAAAAGTAAACCCTCCACCTTTGTAACTCCTCAACAGATGGCAGGGCTGGTATGTGGCAGGCACTGGCTTGTTCAGTAGACTCTCCTCTACAGTTCCATTTGGGCAGGAAGCCTTAGCATTGAGCAGTTGTTTTGTTAAAGTGAAAAGTAATGCCTCCACCTTCGTAACTCCTCAACAGATGGCAGTACTGGTATGCGGCGGGTACTGGCTTGTTCAGTAGACTCTCCTCTACAGTTCCATTTTGGCGGGAAGCCTTTGCATTGAGCGGTTGTGTTGTTAAAGTGCGAAGTATGGAACACTTCGCAGATGGTAGATCAATACGACTTAAGCAACATATGTGGCAGGTACTGGCTTGTTCAGTAGACTCTCCTCTACAGTTCCACTGAATGAAAAGTAATGCCTCCACCTTTGTAACTCCTCAACAGATGGCAGTACTGGTATGCGGCAGGTGCTGGCTTGTTCAGTAGACTCTCCTCGACAGTTCCATTTTGTAAATCTTCAACAGATGGCAGTGATTGGTTGGGGGGGGGGGGCACCAAAATACTGTTTGCTTACCGTTGAAAATTACCTAGGGCCGCCTCTGCCCATCCAGCACAGGTTGTGACCCTATACCCTTTATCAAAGTCATTAATAAGGATCCTGAACAGGACTGGGCCCATAACCCTGCTTCTGGCACTCCCCTCGCCACTTCTTTCCAGGGTTGGGGAGAATCAGGTGTGGTCTAACCAAGGCAGAATAGAGCATGGGGAGCATGCCTTTCCGGACTCTAGACACTATAGAGGCCTCTGGGTTCGTTTGCTTAACCCATTACAGATCCCCCGAACCGTAATTTTGCCTAGCCCACATTGGACTCGTTTCCTTGCCAGAAGGTCATGGGGGACCTTGTCAAAAGCAATCCAGATGCACTCCATCCACGGCATTCTCCGCATCTACCCAGCTTGTAACTCTATTGACAAAAGAGACCAGATGAGTCTGGCATGACTGGTCTCTTCCAACTCTAGGATTCTATGATTCAGAGGCTGAATGGTCATCTGTTGGGAGGTTTTGGATGGTGTCTTCCTGCATGATAAGAGGTTGGATTGGATGATCTCTTAAGGATCTCTTCCAACTTGAGGATTGTTATGATTCAGAGGCTGGATGGTCATCTGTCGGGAGGATTTGAATGATGTCTTCCGGCATGGCAGGAGGTTGGACTGAATGACCTCTTAGGGGTTTCTAAGATTCAGAGGCGGGATGGTCATCTGTCGGGAGGGTTTGGATGGCGTCTTCCTGCGTGATAAGAGGTTGGACTGGATGACCTCTTAGGGGTCTCTTCCAAGATTCAGAGGCTGGATGGTCATCTGTCAGGAGGATTTGGATGGTGTCTTCCTGCATGGCAGGAGGTTGGACTGGATGACCTCTTGGGGGTCTCTTCCAAGATTCAGAGGCTGGATGGTCATCTGTCGGGAGGGTTTGGATGGTGTCTTCCTGCATGGCAAGAGACTGGACTGGATGACTTGTTAGGGGTCTCTTCCAAGATTCAGAGGCTGGATGGTCATCTGTCGGGAGGGTTTGGATAGTGTCTTCCTGCGTGATAAGAGGTTGGGCTGGATGATTTCTTAAGGGTCTCTTCCAACTTGAGGATTGTATGATTCAGAGGCTGGATGGTCATCTGTCGGGAGGGTTTGGATGGTGTCTTCCTGCATGGCAAGAGACTGGACTGGATGACCTCTTGGGGGTCTCTTCCAAGATTCAGAGGCTGGATGGTCATCTTTTGGGAGGTTTTGGATGGTGTCTTCCTGCATGATAAACGGTTGGACTGGATGACCTCTTGGGGGTCTCTTCCAAGATTCAGAGGCGGGATGGTCATCTGTCGGGAGGATTTGGATGGTGTCTTCCTGCATGGCAAGAGATTGGGTTGGATTATCTCTTAAGGGTCTCTTCCAACTTGAGGATTGTATGATTCAGAGGCTGGATGGTCATCTGTCCGGAGGATTTGAATGGTGTCTTCCGGCATGGCAGGAGGTTGGACTGGATGACCTCTTGGGGGTGTCTTCCAAGATTCAGAGGCTGGATGGTCATCTGTCGGGAGGGTTTGGATGGCATCTTCCTGCATGGAAAGAGGTTGGATTGGATGATCAATCCGTGTTGACTAAGTGTTTGCAGACCACTTCCTTAAGAATCTTTTCCAGAATCTTGCCTGGTATCGACATGAGGCTGACTGGGTATTCGTCATTGTTTGGCTCGCTCTTTGTCTCCTTCTTGAAGACAGGTAGGGACCACATTGACCCTCCTCCAATCTGCTGGGACTTCTCCCGTTCTCCAAAAACTCTCCAAGATGATTGCCCCTCCTTCCCCCCGCCCGCTTCCAGCAGAAGGCAGAGCCCCCGAAGGCCACGTCTCCATCTGCTGCGATGCCAAGTGGAGCAAGGAGTGGAGCAAGGCTCAGCCAAAACACCACCTGGCAGCCGGCGCGGCAGCCTTGGCGTCTCCCGGACCTCTCCTTGGAAATCTGTTCCTGTGTTTTGAGGGTTGTTTTCCACCCCTTACAATGGAAGGAAATTTCTCAAGGCCTCTGCAAAGACATACGGTGGTCCACGCTCTGTTACATCCCGAATAGACTACTGCAACACACTCTACATGGGGCTGCCTCTGAAGACTGCCCGGAAGCTCCAGCTTGTCCAGCGCTCGGCAGTCAAGTTGCTCACAGGAACTGGGTACAGGGAGCATACTACTCCCTTGTTACACCTGCTCCTACGAGGGTTGAATGAAAAGTAATGCCTCCACCTTTGTAACTCCTCAACAGGTGGCAGTACTGGTATGCAGCAGGTACTGGCTTGTTCAGTAGACTCTCCTTTACAGTTCCATTTTGGAGGGTTGAATGAAAAGTAATGCCTCCACCTATGTATCTCCTCAACAGATGGCGGTACTGGTATGCTGCAAGTACTGGCTTGTTCAGTAGACTCTCCTCTACAGTACTATTTTGGAAGGTTGAATGAAAAATAATGCCTCCACCTTTGTAACTCCTCAACAGATGGCAGTACTGGTATGCAGCAGGTACTGGCTTGTTCAGTAGACTCTCCTCTACAGTTGCATTTTGGAGGGTTGAATGAAAAGTAATGCCTCCACCTTTGTAACTCCTCAACAGATGGCCATACTGGTATGTGGCAATTACTGGCTTGTTTAGTAGACTCTCCTCTACAGTTCCATTTTGGAAGGTTGAATGAAAAGCAATGCCTCCACCTTTGTAACTCCTCAACAAGTGGCAGTACTCATATGCGGCAGGTACTGGCTTGTTCAGTAGACTCTCCTCTACAGTTCCATTTTGGAGGGTTGAATGAAAAGTAACGCCTCCACCTTTGTAACTCCTCAACAGATGGCAGTACTGGTTTGTGGCAGGTACTGGCTTGTTCAGTAGACTCTCCTCTACAGTTCCATTTTGGCTATGGAATCAGGCATTTGTAGATTAGAGGGATTGTACGGTAAAGACAAATATTTTATTGGACCGCAATTATTCGCCAATACAGTCCCAGTGGTGGTCCCAGTGGTGATCGGCACACTGGCTGCAGTACTTCAAGACCTTGGCCTGCACTTAAAAACAATCGGTACTGACAAAATTACCAGCTGTCAGCTGCAAATGGACACCCTACTTGGATCTGCATGCATTATTTGCCGATACATCGCACAGTCCCAGAGGTGGTCCCAGTGGTGATCGGCACACTGGGTGCAGTACCTCAAGACCTTGGCCTGCACTTAAAAACAATTTGTGCAGACCAAATCATCACCTATCAGCTGTAAAAGGCCATCCTACTTGGATCTGCACGTATTATTCACCGATACATCACACAGTCCCAGGGGTGGTCCCAGCGGTGATCGGCACACTGGGTGCAGTACCTCAAGACCTTGGCCTGCACTTAAAAACAATTGGTGCAGACCAAACCACCACCTATCAGCTGTAAAAGGCCATCCTACTCGGATCTGCATGTATTATTTGCTGATACATCACACAGTCCCAGGGGTGGTCCTTGTGGTGATCGGCACACTGGGTGCAGTTCCTCAAGAACTTGGCCTGCACTTAAAAACAATCGGTACTGACAACATTACCATCTGTCAGCTGCAAACGGCCACACTACTTAGATCTGTATGCATTATTCGCCGATACATCACACAGTCCCAGTGGCGGTCCCAATGGTGATCGGCACACTGGGTGCAGTACCTCAAGACCTTGGCCTGCACTTAAGAAGAATCGATACTGACAAAATCACCACCTATCAGCTGCAAGAGGCCATCTGCACGTATTTTTCGCCAATACATCACACAGTCCCAGTGGCGGTCCCAGTGGTGATCGCCACACTGGGTGCAGTACCTCAAGACCTTGGCCTACACTTAAAAACAATTGGTGCAGACCAAATCACCACCTATCAGATGTAAAAAACCATCCTACTCGGATCTGCATGTATTGTTCGCCGATACATCACACAGGCCCAGTGGTGGTCCCAGTGGTGATCGGCACACTGGGTACAGTACCTCAAGACCTTGGCCTGCACTTAAAAACAATCGATACTGTCAAAATTACCATTGATTTCTCTATCTATCTATCTATCCATCTATCTATCAAGCCGCACAGCCAGGAGAGACCAGCCACGACTCATAGCTTGCTCCAAAGTACTGCTAAACTAGATTAATTCTACAGTGCAGATCTGCATATAATGCTCAAATAGTACATTTTAGGGACAGCGACCAGAACACAGCAATCTCAAACTCGAGAAGCATCCGAATGCCTTAATCGTACGGGATTTTTTGGAGTGTTTATCCCCCAAAGACGATGCTTTCGGAGAAGCCAAGCCCTTGGGGACGGGCGGAGGTTCGTGGGAAGGCCGCCGAGGGGTCAAAGGGCCGCCTTCCTTAAGACGCAGAGTGACTTTGGAAACATCCATCTGCAGCAAAGGCATCTTTTGCACACAGCTGTTCCGGGAACCGCAGCAAACTTTGCTCCCCGGACTTCCTGCGTTTGGGAAAGAGGCCTCAGGGCGGCTCTCACGGAAAGCAATCTCTATGGAGGAAATTGGCGAATCCGTTCCGGGATGCAGTCCGAACTTTATTATTATTATTATTAATAATAATAATAATAATAATAATTCACTAATAATAATAATAATAATAATAATAGCCTTATAGCATGAAAACCCATGTTAATTTGGAACTTTGGCCAAACTCCGCAGTCTTATGTAGTCTGAAACTTTTAAGAGGATGATCTGGGGATGATGGGAATGGTAGTCCAAGGCACTCAATTGTGGGAAAGGAAAGGCTTTTGAGCCTGAAGGCTGATTAATTCACTTTTTAGCATCCTGGTCCCAAGGGTGATGAGAAGTCAGGGCTGTTTGCATGCAGATATATATATATATATATATATATATATATATGAATACGAAAGCCAGTAAACGGATGAGTCACAAACCAGTGGGATTTAATCTATGACCAATATATATATATATATATATATATATATATATAGGCGGATTCTAAAGAAGTGGGATTTCAGTGGTCTCCCAAGCAGTCTATCCTTTGCTAGAGTTGGAGGGGACTCCCAAAGGGCATCTAGTCCAACCCTATTCTGCCATGAAGGAAAACACACTCAAAACACTCCCGACAGATGGCCATCCAGCCTCAGTTCAAAACCTCAAGAGAAAAATATTCCACTGGAAAGGACCCCCAAAGGGTATCTAGTCCAACCCCATTCTGCCATGAAGGATGGCACAGTCAAAGCCCTCCCGGCAGATGGCCACACAGCCTCTGATAGAATCCTAATATTGGAAGGGATCCCCAAAGGGCATCTAGTCCAACCCCTTTCTGCCATAAGGGAGGACACCATCAAAGCCCTCCCAAGAGATGGCCAGGCAGCCTCTGATAGAATCCTAATATTGGAAGGGATCCCCAAAGGGTATCTAGTCCAACCCCATTCTGCCATGAAGGAAGACACAGTCAAAGCACTCCCAACAGATGGCCATCCAGTCTCAGTTCAAAACCTCCAGAGAAAGAAACTCCACTGGTAGGGACCCCCAAAGGGCATCTAGTCCAACCCCTTCTGCCATGAAGACACAGTCAAAGCCCTCCCAACAGATGACCACACAGAGTTGGAAGGGACCCCAAAAGGTCATCTAGTCCAACCTCATTCTGCCATGAAAGAAGACACCATCAAAGCCCTCCCAACAGATGGCCAGGCAGCTCTGATAGAATCCTAATATTGGAAGGGATCCCCAAAGGGCATCTAGTCCAACCCCTTTCTGCCATGAAGACACAGTCAAAGCCCTCCCAACAGATGACCACACAGAGTTGGAAGGGACCCCAAAAGGTCATCTAGTCCAACCTCTTTCTGCCATGAAAGAAGACACCATCAAAGCCCTCCCGATATATGACCACACAGCCTCTGATGGAGTTGGAAGGGACCCCAAAAGGTCATCTAGTCCAACCCCCTTCTGCCATAAGACACGACACCATCAAAGCCCTTCCGACAGATGACCACACAGCCTCTGATATAGAGTTAGAAGTGACCCCAAAAGGTCATCTAGTCCAACCCCTTCTGCCATAAGACACCATCAAAGCGCTCCCGACAGATGACCACACAACCTCTGATAGAATCTTAATATTGGAAGGGATCTCCAAAGGGCATCTAGTCCAACCCCTTTCTGCCATAAAAGAAGACACCATCAAAGCACTCCCGACAGATGAACACACAGCCTCTGATAGAATCTTAATATTAGAAGGGATCCCCAAAGGGCATCTAGTCCAACCTCTTCCTGCAAAAGTACATCTCACTCCTGGACGTGGTATCCATCTGACGGAGCCGTTGTGAGGAAAGGGGTCATATGCAAGCCCTAGTTCCCAAAAACTATGAGAACTCAGTAATCCCCACACAAGTTGGCCTAATAAATAGAGTACACGAGTCGGGCCTTTGGGGATTTTCTTCTGCCCCAAAACACAGCTCCCTTTGTTTTGTTTTTTTTCTGTGGTCTTTTAGTTCAAAAGTACAACCAAATAGGAATGACTTGGATTTGGAGGGCCTTGGGTTCATGCCCCAATTTTTCAAGAAAGGATTATTATTATTATTATTATTATTATTTACAGTATTACTACTATTATTTTATTTATTATTATATATTATTATAATATTATTATCAATTATTTTATTTATATATATTATTATATTATGGCAATATTGTTATTTTATATTATTTATAATTATTTTACTATTATTATTATTATTATTATACCATTGTTATCCTATATTATAATCATAATATATTATTATATAGATATATTATTGCAGCAATATTATTATTATTTTATATTATTATTATTTTACAGTATTATTATTGTTATTATTTTATATTATTTTATTTTATAGTGCTATTATTAGTATAGATATTATTATTATTACACTCACATATTATTACAGATATATTATTATATTATGGCAATGTTGTTATTTTATATTATTTATAATTATTTTACTGTATTATTATTATATATTATTATACTATTGTTATCCTATATTATAACCATAATAAGTATATTATTATATAGATATATTATTGCAGCAATATTGTTATTATTTTATATTATTATTATTTTACAGTATTATTATTGTTATTATTTTATATTATTTTATTTTATAGTGCTATTATTAGTATAGATATTATTATTATTATACTCACATATTATACAGATATATTACTATATTATGGCAATATTGTGATTTTATATTATTTATAATTATTTTACTGTATTATTATATATTATTATTATTATATCTGATTATAATCATATATTATTATAGATATATTATTATTTTATTATGGCAGTATTGTTATTTTATATTATTATTATCTTATTATTATCCTATAGTATAATAATAATAATAATAATAATAATAATAATATATTATTATTATTATTATTATTATTGATATGTTGTTATTATTATAATATTATGGCAATATTGTTATTATTTATGGTATTATTATTGTTGCTATTATTTTATATTATTATAGATATTATTATCATATTATTATTATATTCACATATTATTACAGATATATTATTATATTATGGCAATATATTGTGATTTTATATTATTTATAATTATTTTACTGTATATTATTATTATTATTATTATTATTATTATTATTATTCTATTAAACTGCATGGCATGAGGTGGACTGGATGAGAGGACTGGATGACCTCTTAGGGGTCTCTTCCAACTCTAGGATTCTATTATGGCCATCTGTCGGGAGGGTTTGCATGGTGTCTTCCTGCATGATAAGAGGTTGGACTGGATGACCTCTTAGGGGGTCTCTTCCAAGATTCAGAGGCTGGATGGTCATCTGTTGGGAGGTTTTGGATGGTGTCTTCTTGCATGGTAAGAGATTGGACTGGATGACCTCTTAGGGGTCTCTCAGAGGCTGGATGGTCATCTGTCGGGAGAGTTTGGATGGTGTCTTCCTGCATGGCAAGAGGTTGGACTGGATGACCTCTTAGGGGTCTCTCAGAGGTGGACAGTCATCTGTTGGGAGGGTTTGGATGGTGTCTTCTTCCATGGTAAGAGATTGGACTGGATGACCTCTTAGGGGTCTCTCAGAGGCTGGATGGTCATCTGTCAGGAAAGTTTGGATGGTGTCTTCCTGCATGGCAAGAGGTTAGACTGGATGACCTCTTAGGGGTCTCTCAGAGGTGGACAGTAGTCTGTCAGGAGGGTTTGGATGGTGTCTTCTTGCATGGTAAGAGGACTAGAAGACTTCTTAGGGGTCTCTAAGATTCAGAGGCTGGATGATCATCTGTCTGGTGGGTTTGGATGGTGTCTTCCTGCATGATCAGAGTTTGGATGACCTCTTAGGGAGCTCTAAGATTCAGAGGCTGGATGGTCATCTGTAAGAGGTTGGACTGGATGACCTCTTGGGGGTCTCCTCCAAGATTCAGAGGCTGGATGGTCATCCGTTGAGATGGTTTGGATGGTGTCTTCTTACATGGCAAGAGGTTGGACTGGATGACCTCTTAGGGGTCTCTCAGAGGCTGGATGATCATCTATTGAGAGGGTTTGGATGGTATCTTCTTGCATGTTAAGAGATTGGACCAGATGACCTCTTAGGGATCTCTAAGATTCAGAGGTTGGATGGTCAACTATCAAGAGGGTTTGGATGGTGTCTTCCTGCATGGCAAGAGATTGGACTAGATGACCTCTTAGGGTTCTCTTCCAAGATTCAGAGGCTAGATGGTCATCTGTCGGGAGGGTTTGGATAGTGTCTTCCTGCATGGCAAAAGGTTGGACTGGATGACCTCTTCGGGGTCTCTCAGAGGCTGGATGGTCATCTGTTGGGTGGATTTGGATGGTGTCTTCTTGCATGGCAAGAGGTTGGACTAGATGATCTCTTAAAGGTCTCTTCCAAGTTGAGGATTCTATGATTCAGAGGCTAGATGGTCATCTCTCGGGAGGGTTTGGATGGTGTCTTCCTGTGTGATAAGAGGTTGGACTAGATTACCTCTTAGGGATCGCTAAGATTCAGAGACTGGATGGCCATCTGTTGGGAAGGTTTGGATGGTGTCTTCTTGCATGGCGAAAGGTTGGACTGGATGACCTCTTGGGCGTCTCTTTCAAGTTTCAGAGGCTGGATGGTCATCTGTTGGGAGGGTTTGGATGGTGTCCTCCTGCATGATAAGAGGTTGGACTGGATGACCTCCAGAGGCTGGATGGTCGTCTATCGAGAGGGTTTGGATAGTGTCTTCCTGCATGGCAAGAGGTAGGACTGGATGGCCTCTTAGAGGTCTCTCAGAGGCTGGATGGTCATCTATTGAGAGGGTTTGAATTGTGTCTTCTTGCTTGATAAGAGGTTGGACTGGATGACCTCTTAGGGTTCTTTTCCAAGATTCAGAGGCTGGATTGTCATCTGTCTGGTGGGTTTGGATGGTGTCTTCTTGCATGGTAAGAGATTGGACTAGATGACCTCTTAGGGTTCTTTTCCAAGATTCAGAGGCTGGATTGTCATCTGTCAGAAGGGTTTGGATGGTGTCTTCCTGCATGGCAAGAGATTGGACTAGATGACCTCTTAGGGTTCTTTTCCAAGATTCAGAGGCTGGATTGTCATCTGTCAGAAGGGTTTGGATGGTGTCTTCTTGCATGATAAGAGGTTGGACTAGATGACCTCTTAGGGGTCTCTCAGAGGCTGGATGGTCATCTGTCTGGTGGGTTTGGATGCTGTCTTCCTGCATGGCAAGAGATTGGAGCCTTCTCCAGATTGGATGCAAACATTCAGCTGCACTAAGATTGCCTGGCACCTTCTGCAAGTGGGCAGCAGCGGCGTTATTCCGTTGGCACCCAAAAGACTGGCATGCTCGCATTTCGACACTCGCTCGGAAAACGCCGCCCGTCCCCCTTTCGCACAGGCCACCGAGGAAAGCGGGCGCTCGGCCAGGAAAAGAAGACAGGCGGGGGCCAAAGAAAACAGACCGCGCGGCGACACACACAGGGGCCTTTGTTGCCGACGCCGTGCCCTTCGGAGCGGGACACTTCGGGGGGTCTCGCACTTTTCGGCCCCTTAGAAGTACTACCGACTGTTAGGAATGGTGGGAATTGCAGTCCAAAGCACCTGGAGGGCCAAAGTTGGCCCATGCCTGCCATAAACTCTACTTGATCATACATGGCTATTACAGGAGGTTCTCAGTTAACCGGAACCCATGAGGATAAATGCCGGATCAATGGGTTTTCTGGTTGCTTGGGAGTTACTATGAAAAATAGTCGTAATTAATACTTTACGCATAAACTCTCTCTTGGCTCGATATTTACATTGAAATACACTCATTCCAACCTAATGTAATCCAGTTCTGCTATATTAAAAACAACATTTTACTGTTTTTATTATAATTTTGATATAAAATATTATTTTTCTTCTAATTTTTGGACCAGTTGTTTGGTTAACGGACAGTCTATATTATTATTATTGCTATTGTAATGATTAATTATAATTTATTTACAACATTTAATTATAATTATGAATTATATTATATTATAATTAATATAATATTATTATCAATTAATATAATATTATTATTAATGATAATTTATTTACATTTAATTATAATTATGAATTATAATATATTATGATTAATATAATATTATAAACAATTAATATATTATTATTAATTATGATTTATTTAAAACATTTAATTATAATTATGAATTATATTATAATTAATATATTATCAATTAATATAATATTATTAATGATAATTTATTCACCACATTTAATTATAATTATTATTTATAATATTATAATTAATATATTATCAATTAATATAATATTATTATTAATGATAATTTATTCACAACATTTAATTATAATTATGAATTATAATATCATATTATAATTAATATAATATTATCAATTAATATAATATTATTATTAATGGTAATTTATTTACAACATTTAATTATAATTATTCACTATTATAATATAATTAATATAATATCAATTAATATAATATTATTATTACAGATAATTTATTTACAACATTTGATTATAATTAATATAATATTATCAATTAATATAATGTTATTATTAATGATAATTTATTTACAACATTTAATTACAATTATTAATTATTATGTTATAATTAATATTATATTATTATCAATTGATATAATATTATTATTAATGATAATTTATTTACATTTAATTACAATTATTAATTATAATATTATATTATAATTAATATATCAATTAATATAAAATAATTACTAATTATAATTTATTTACAACATCTAATTATAATTATTAATTATAATGTTATATTATAATTAATATATTATCAATTAATATAAAATAATTATGAATTATAATTTATATTATCAATTAATATAATATTATTATGAATTATAATTTATTTACAATGATCGGTTCCGAAGGACTTTGTTCAAAGTGGGGCAAACCAAAACTACTATGAAGAGGAAGACTTTACTTTCCCTTCAAAATCTTTAAACCGCGGATAGCGGGACCCCGCCGGGATTCGATATCCACAGCGCAACCGATCGGTGCCAAAGGAGTATTCAAAGTGGGGCAAACCAAAACTACTATGAAGAGGAAGACTTTCCCTTCAAAACCTTTAAACCGCGGATACCAGGACCCCACTGGGATTCGATATCCGTGGCTCAACCAATTGGCAGTAGGTTGAATCAACACCTTCCCTTCAAAACCTTTAAACCGCAGATACCAGGACCCCACCTGGATTCAATATCCGTGACTCAACCGATTGGCTCTGAAGGACTCTATTTAAAGTGGGGCAAACCAAAACTAATATACTATGAAGAGGAAGACTTTCCTTTCCCTTCAAAACCTTTCAACCACAGATACCAGGACCCCACCGGGATTCGATATCCACGCCGCAACTGATCGGTGCTAAAGGACTATTCAAAGTGGGGCAAAACAAAACTACTATGAAGAGGAAGACTTCCCCTTCAAAACCTTTAAACTGCGAATACCGGGAACCCACCGGGATTCGATATCCGTGGCTCAACCAATTGGCTCCGAATCAACGCCTTCTCTTCAAAACCTTTAAACCGCAGATACCAGGACCCCACCGGGATTCGATATCTGCGGCTCAACCGATCAGCTCCGAAGGACTTTATTCGAAGTGGGGTAAACCAAAAATAATATGAAGACTTCCCTTTCCCTTCCAAACCTTTAAACCGTGGATATCGGGACCCCACCAGGATTCGATATCCGTGACTCAACCCATCGGCTGCGAAGGACTTTATTCAAAGTGGGGCAAACCAAAACTACTATGAAGAGGAAGACTTTCCTTTCCCTTCAAAACCTTTAAACCGTGGATACCGGGAACCCACTGGGATTCGATATCCGCGGCTCAACCGATCGGCTCCGAAACAACGCCATCTTTTTCCTTTATTTATTTATTTATTTACAACATTTCTACCCTGGCCTTCTCAACCTCCAAATGGGGGGGGGGGCGGACTCAGAGCAACAATTCGATGTCGCAATATCACAAAATAACAACCCTATAAAACCATAAACACACAATAGATTGAAACAATACCATTAATTATTGAATCATAATAAAATAATAATTTTAATAACATTAATTATACAAGACTAACTGCTATCTCGCTTTCTGCTGAACGGATCCAACTTTCCCATCCAAAATTCCCGGCTGTTGGAGAGGTCCCGTCGGAGCAACCTTGGCCCCCAAACCAGCTCTCCATTCCCCTTTGCTTCTTTCCGTCTCTCTCTCCTCCCCCTTTCCCCGGCTCCATTGCAAAAGCCTCCCCAGCTGTGTGAGTTTTGGCTGCCCTCGACTGTTTCCAAACAAGAGCTTTTTTGCATATTAGGGATATAGATTTCCCTGCCACGGGAGGGGAGTCCAGCAGCAAACCCCTCTCCGGGCTCGCATACAAAAGAAGTGCTGCGCCAACAGACTTTCTGCTTTTTTGGGGAGGGGGACATTTCTCTTTTCCCGTCTTCGATCAGCTGACGCGGAGAAAGAGGAGGCAATGAAGTCCCTTCCGAGATCCCTGGCTGCTTTGTTTTGGAAAGGCAGGCAAAGAAGCAACGGAAGGCGCAAGGACTCCAAATCCGAGGCTCTTCGGCTTCCTTCCTTGGGAAGTTTGGGGCAGGAAAACAACCCAAATCGGGACCAAAGCTCCACATCTATGCCTTTGAAGGGACAAAGACCTTCAAGAAGGGGGGGGGGGATAAATCTGAAGGAAAATACAAGATTCAATGTCTTGTTGAAGGCTTTCATGGCTAGAATCACTGGGTTGTTGTGGATGGCCATCTGCCAGGAGGGTTTTGATTGTGAATGAATATTATTCCATAGTCATACTATGTATGACTTTATTCAAAGTGGAGCAAACCAAAACTACTATGAAGGGGAAGACGTTCCTTTCCCTTCAAATCCTTTAAACCGCGGATATCGGGACCTCACCGGGATTCGATATCCGCGGCTCAATCGATTGGTTCTGAAAGAATTTATTCAAAGTGGGGCAAACCAAACTACTATGAAGAGGAAGACTTTCCTTTCCCTTCAAAACCTTTAAACCGCGGATATCGGGACCCCACCAGGATTCGATATCTGCAGCTCAACCGATTGGCTCCGTATCAACACCTTCCCTTCAAAACCTTTAAACCGCAGATACCAAGACCCCGCCTGGATTTGATATCCACGAATCAGCCAATCGGCTCCGAAGGACTTTATTCAAAGAGGGGTAAACCAAAACTACTATGAAGAGGAAGACGTTCCTTTCCCTTCAAAACCTTTAAACCGCGGATATCGGGACCCCACCGGGATTCGATATCCGTGGCTCAACCGATCAGTTCCGAAGGAATTTATTCAAAGTGGGGCAAACCAAAACTAATATGAAGAGGAAGACGTTCCTTACCCTTCAAAACCTTTAGACCGCGGATACCGGGATCCCACCGGGATTCGATATCCGCAGCTCTACCGATTGGCTCCGAAGGACTTGATTCAAAGTGGGGCAAACCAAAACTACTACTACGAAGACTTTCCTTTCCCTTCAAAACCTTCAAACCGCGGATACCGGGACCCCACCAGGATTCGATATCCACAGCTCAACTGATCGGTTCCGAAGGAATTTGATCAAAGTGGGGCACACCAAAACTACTATGAAGAAGAAGACTTTCCTTTCCCTTCAAAACCTTTAAACCGTGGATACCGGGACCCCACCGGGATTCGATATCCGCGGCTCAACCAATTGGCTCCGAAGGACTTGATTCAAAGTGGGGCAAACCAAAACTACTACTACGAAGACTTTCCTTTCCCTTCAAAACCTTTAAACCGCGGATACCGGGACCCCACCAGGATTCGATATCCACGGCTCAACTGATTGACTCCGAAGGACTTTATTCAAAGTGGGGCAAACCAAAACTACTATGAAGAGGAAGACTTTCCTTTGTTTTCAAAACCTTTAAACCGCGGATACCGGGTCCTCACCGGGATTCAATATCCGCAACTCAACCGATCGGTTCCGAAGGAATTTATTCAAAGTGGGGCAAATCAAAACTACTATGAAGAGGAAGACTTTCCTTTCTCGTCAAAATCTTTAAACCACGGATACCGGGACCCCACTGGGATTCGATATCTGCAGCTCAACCGATTGGCTCCGAATCAACACCTTCCCTTCAAAACCTTTAAACCGCAGATACCAAGACCCCACCTGGATTCAATATCCACGAATCAACCAATCGGCTCCGAAGGACTCCAAAGTGGGACAAAACGGATCTACTATGAAAAGGAAGACTTTCCTTTCCCTGCAAAACCTTTAAACCGCGGATACCGGGACCCCACTGGGATTCGATATCCGCGGCTCAACCGATCAGCTCCGAATCAACGCCATCTTATTCCAATGTATCATATGGAGAATACATTCCCAAACATTGTTGTTGTTGGGTTGTTGTGAGTTTTATGGGCTGTCTGGCCATGTTACAGAAGCATTCTCTCCTGATGTTTCGCCTGCATCTACCACAGGCCATTCTCAGAGGTTGGGAGGTCTGTTGGCAACTAGGCAAGTGGGGTTTATATATCTGTGGAATGATGTCCAGGGTGGGACAAAGAACTCTTGCCTGTTTGCTTCCCCCAGGCAGGAAGCAGCCAGGCTTTGAAGCTGCAAGGCTATTCAGTGCTAATCACAGTGGCCACTGGCAACATTCGCAACATTCACAAAGGTTCCAATTTATCCTGGAAACAGGTCTGCGTCCAATGTTAGTATTCATGGTGAGTGGGTTGCTGAGAGTTTTCTAAACTATATAGCCATGTTCCAGAAGCATTATCTCCTGATGTTTTGCCCGCATCTGCCTGGGGAATCCTTTGTTGGGAGGTGATTACCTGGCCCCGACCTCACATCCTCTGAGGGTGCCTGCCATAGATGTGGGTGAAATGTCAGGAGAGAATGCTTCTGGAACAATAGCCAGATAGCAAAGAAAACTCACAACAACCCGAGACAGCCCAGAAAATGCACAACAACTCAAGCATTTAATGGCCTAGCAGTCAAGCTCTGGTTTCTCACTGCCTGTGGGAATCCTTTGTTGGGAGGTGATGAGCTGACCCTGACCTCACAACTTCTGAGGCTGCCTGCCATAGATGCAGGCAAATTATCAGGAGATAATACTTCTGGAACATGGCGAGATTGCCAAGAAAACAAACATCAACTCAAACATTTAATGGCCTAGCAGTTTTGAGGTCTGGCTTCTTACTGCCTGGGGGAATCCTTTGTTGGGAGGTGATGAGCTGGCCCTAACCTCACAACTTCTGAGGATGTGTGCCACAGATATAGGCAAAACATTGGGTGATAATACTTCTGGAACATGGCGAGACTGCCCAGAAAACACAGCAACCCGAGCATTTATTGCCCTAGCAGTTTCAAGGCCTGGCTTCTTACTGGCTGGGGGAATCCTTTGTTGGGACATGATGAGCTGGACTGACCCCACAACTTCTGAGGCTGCCTGCTATAGATGCAGGCAAAACGTCAGGAGAGAATGCTTCTCATACATGGCCAGATAGCAAAGAAAACTCACAACAACCCAAGACAGTCGAGAAAACACACAACTCAAGCATTTAATGGCCTAGCAGTTTCAAGCTCTGGCTTCTTACTGGCTGGGGGAATCCTTTGTTGGGAGGTGATGAGCTAGCCCCGACCTCACAACTTCTGAGGATGCCTGCCGTAGATGCAGGCAAAACATCAGGAGAGAATGCTTCTCAAACATGACCAGACAGCCCAGAAAATGCACAACAACTGAAGCATTTAATGGCCTAGCAGTTTCAAAGTCTGGCTTCTTACTGCCTGGGGGAATCCTTTATTGGGAGGTGATGAGCTGTCCCTGACCCTACAACTTCTGAAACTACCTACCATAGATGTAGGCAAAATATCGGGAGATAATACTTCTGAAATATGGCGAGACAGCCCGAAAAACTCACAACCTAAGCATTAATGGCCTAGCAATTTCAAAGTCTGGCTTCTTACTGCCTGGGGGAATCCTTTGTTGGGAGGTGATGAACTGGCCCCGATCTCACAACTATTGAGGGCTCTAGCTGGACTGACCTCGCAATTTCTGAGGGCCCCTGCCGTAGATGCATGCGAAAAGTCAGGAGAGAATGCTTCCGGAACATGCCCAGATCGCTCGGAAAACCCACAACAACCTAAGTATTTAATGGCCTAGCCGTTTCAAGGTCTGGCTTCTTACTGCCAGGGGGGAATCATTTGTTGGGAGGTGATAAACTGGCCCCGATCTCACAACCATTGAGGGCTCTAGCTGGACTGACCTCACAACTTCTGAGGGCGCCTGACATAGATGCAGGCAGAACGTCAGAAGAGAATGCTGCTGGAACAATGGAATACAGCCCGGAAAAGTCACGACAACCCAAACCAAGTTTCTCCAAAGCTGGTCGGTTCCATTCCAGGGTGGAATCCAGAAGTCCCGGGTGGAAACGGGGGGAAAGGACCAGCTTGGGAGTTGGGAAGAGTGTCCAAATGGTCAAGGAAAGGAAAATATCTCGGCGAGGACAACGGACAGAAAAATATCTCGGCGAGGACAACGAACAGAAAAATATCTCGCCGAGGACAACGGACAGAAAAATATCTCGGTGAGGACAACGGACAGCGTGTTGTTTCCCTTTTAATATATCTATAGGAGGATGTGGAAGTTGGCAAGGGTTGGAGAGCCTCAAAGAAGGTCTTGGAAGGCGTCTAAGGCTTATGGGTTGGTGTCAAAGGAGATGTTCTTCTTCTAGGAGGGATCCAAACAGGATCTTGCCCCAAATTTCTGGAGACACAAAGCTCCGACGCATTAGAAGCCGTGTACGAAAACCCAGTTGGGTTTGTTTTGGTTGCTCTCCAAAGAAGAACCGGAGCAGCCACCTCTTTGCCGTGCCCAAAACAAGACCCAAAATGCTCCAAGCCTTACCTTGGGAAGCTCTAGTTCGCCTCTGCAGATGTCCGGAGGAAGGAGAAGAAGAGGAGGAGAAGGGTTGCTTGTGCCAAGGAAGACGGGAAGGGTCTCTGTGCCAAAACAACAAGAAAATATCACCAAAACAAGACTTTAGAGGCAAATCCCAAGGCGCAAAAGAGGCGCAAAAGGTGCGGATAGTTGAGGAAGGGTCTCCCAGGCCGGGAAAGAGAGAAGGGGAAAGAAAGGGAAGGAGGTGGAGAAGGAGGGGAAAGAAGGAGGAAAAGCTTACAAACAAAGCCACCGTGCCAAGCCAAAGCCCTCGCTCGAGTCGACGCCTTCAGCCCCGGCCCCTCGGCCAATCTCCGCCGTGCGCCTTGACGCGCCGCTCCGCCTCTTTGGAAGGATGGATGGGAGGTTGGGGGGGAAAAAAGGGGGGTTGGAAGGAAGGATAAGGGCCCTCCCCACCCAAGGAGACCCCCAGGAAGGAGGAGAAGCTGAGGGGAAGGGAGCCAAGGCAGTGCCAAGGAGGGAAAAGGAGAAGAGAGCTGGAGACAAGGAAGGAAAAGGGAAGCAAATGGGTGCCTAAGGGGGTTGGCTCTTGGAAAGGGGAGAAAGGGGAGGGGGCTACAGCTTCAAGGGAAGACTTGAATGCGCCCCCCAAAAGGAGGGGAGAGCCAAGGAGGACTTGCTTTGGAGAGGGAGACAGAGCTCTCAGCTCCACCCAGTGAAGTGTGTGTGTTGGAATGGGTACATCCTATATGTGTGTGTGTGTGTGTGTGTATACAGGCAGTGCCCAAGTTACCAGCAAGAGGGGTTCTGTAGGGTTCTTCTGAAGTTGAATCTGTAAAGGAACATATTCAGTGGCAAACCAAAACTACTATGAAGGGGAAGACTTTCTTTTCCCTTCAAAACCTTTAAACCGCGGATATCGGGACCCCACCGGGATTCGATATCCGCGGCTCAACCGAAAGGGGAGAAAGACTTGAATGCGCCCCCCAAAAGGAGAGAGAACCAAGAAGGACTTGCTTTGGAGAGGGAGAAAGAGCTCTCAGCTCCACCCAGTGAAGTGTGTGTGTTGGAATGGGTACATCCTGTATGTGTGTGTGTGTATATACAGGCAGTGCCCAAGTTACCAGCAAGAGGGTTGTTCTGAAGTTGAATCTGTACGTAAGTCAGAACAGGGACATTTTCAGTGGCAAACCTAAACAACTATGAAGGGGAAGACTTTCTTTTCCTTTCAAAACCTTTAAACCGGGCTGAGAGGGGCGGTCAATAAATGCAATAAATAAATAAATAATAATAAATAAACCGCGGATATCGGGTCCCCACCGGGATTCGATATCCGCGGCTCAACCGATCTGCACCAAATCAACGCCATCTTATTCCAATGTATCATGTGGAGGATACATGTATGTATACACACACACACACACACAGGCAGTGCCCAAGTGACCAGCAAGAGGGGTTCTGTAGGGTTGTTCTGAAGTTTAATATGTACATAAGTTAGAACAGGGACATTTTCAGTGCCAAACCAAAAACTACTATGAAGGGGAAGACTTTCCTTTCCCTTCAAAACCTTTAAACCGCGGATATCGGGACCCCACCAGGATTCGATATCCGCGGCTCAACTGATCGGCTCCAAATCAACGCCATCTTATTCCAATGTATCATATGGAGGATACATTCCCAAATGTTGGATACATCCTATGTGTGTATGTATGTATGTATATATATATATATATATATATATATATATATATATATACACACACACACACACACACACACAGGCAGTGCCCAAGTTACCAGCAAGAGGGGTTCTGTAGGGTTCTTCTGAAGTTGAATCTGTACGTAAGTCAGAACAGGGACATTTTGAGTGGCAAACCAAAACTACTATGAAGGGGAAGACTTTCCCTTCAAAACCTTTAAACCGCGGATATCGGGACCCTACCAGGATTCTATATCCGCGGCTCAACCGAAAGGGGAGAAAGGGGAGGGGGCTACAGCTTCGAGGAAAGACTTGAATGCGCCCCCCAAAAGGAGGGGAGAGCCAAGGAGGACTTGCTTTGGAGAGGGAGAAAGAGCTCTCAGCTCCACCCAGTGAAGTGTGTGTGTTGGAATGGGTACATCCTGTATGTGTGTGTGTGTGTGTGTAGGTTCTGTAGGGTTGTTCTGAAGTTGAATCTGTATGTAAGTCAGAACAGGGACATTTTCAGTGGCAAACCAAAACTACTATGAAGGGGAAGACTTTCCCTTCAAAACCTTTGAACCACGGATATCGGGACCCCACTAGGATTCTATATCCGCGGCTCAAGCGAAAGGGGAGAAAGGGGAGGGGGCTACAGCCAAGGAAAGACTTGAATGCGCCCCCCAAAAGGAGTTGAGAGCCAAGGAGGACTTGCTTTGGAGAGGGAGAAAGAGCTCTCAGCTCCACCCAGTGAAGTGAGTGTGTTGGAATGGGTACATCCTGTATGTGTGTGTGTGTGTGTGTAGGTTCTGTAGGGTTGTTCTGAAGTTGAATCTGTATGTAAGTCAGAACAAGGACATTTTCAGTGGCAAACCAAAACTACTATGAAGGGGAAGACTTTCCCTTCAAAACCTTTGAACCACGGATATCGGGACCCCACTAGGATTCTATATCCGCGGCTCAAGCGAAAGGGGAGAAAGGGGAGGGGGCTACAGCCAAGGAAAGACTTGAATGCGCCCCCCAAAAGGAGTTGAGAGCCAAGGAGGACTTGCTTTGGAGAGGGAGAAAGAGCTCTCAGCTCCACCCAGTGAAGTGAGTGTGTTGGAATGGGTACATCCTGTATGTGTGTGTGTGTGTGTGTAGGTTCTGTAGGGTTGTTCTGAAGTTGAATCTGTATGTAAGTCAGAACAGGGACATTTTCAGTGGCAAACCAAAACTACTATGAAGGGGAAGACTTTCCTTTCCGTTCAAAACCTTTAAACCGCGGATATCGGGAACCCACCGGGATTCGATATCCGCGGCTCAACCGATCGGCACCAAATCAACGCAAAATTATTCCAATGTATAATAAGGAGGATACATTCCCAAATGTTGGAAAGGGGAGAAAGGGGAGGGGGCTACAGCTTCAAGGCCCCAGTTTGGAAAGGAAAGAGGGCAAAAAGACTTGACTGCACCCCCCAAAAGGAGGGGAGAGCCAAGAAGGACTTGCTTTGGAGAGGGAGAAAGAGCTCTCAGCTCCACCCAGTGAAGTGTGTGTGTTGGAATGGGTGCATCTTATATGTGTGTGTGCAACCAAGTTATATGTGTGTGTGCAACCAAGTACCAATGTATCTTATGGAGGATATATATATATATATATATATATATATATATACACACACACACACACACATACACACAGGCAGTGCCCAAGTTACCAGCAAGAGGGGTTCTGTAGGGTTGTTCTGAAGTTGAATCTGTACGTAAGTCAGAACAGGGGCATTTTGAGTGGCAAACCAAAACTACTGTGAAGGGGAAGACTTTCCCTTCAAAACCTTTAAACCGTGGATATCGGGACCCCACCAGGATTCTATATCCGCAGCTCAACCGAAAGGGGAGAAAGGGGAGGGGGCTACAGCTTCAAGGAAAGACTTGAATGCGCCCCCCCCAAAAGGAGGGGAGAGCCAAGGAGGACTTGCTTTGGAGAGAGAGAAAGAGCTCTCAGCTCCACCCAGTGAAGTGTGTGTGTTGGAATGGGTACATCCT
Organism: Anolis sagrei; assembly: GCF_037176765.1. Classification (NCBI taxonomy): domain Eukaryota; kingdom Metazoa; phylum Chordata; class Lepidosauria; order Squamata; family Anolidae; genus Anolis; species Anolis sagrei. Next base: position 5,402,687 of record NC_090032.1, read on the forward strand.
GTATGTGTGTGTGTGTGTAGGTTCTGTAGGGTTGTTCTGAAGTTGAATCTGTATGTAAGTCAGAACAGGGACATTTTCAGTGCCAAACCAAAACTACTATGAAGGGGAAGACTTTCCTTTCCGTTCAAAACCTTTAAACCGCGGATATCGGGACCCCACCAGGATTCTATATCCGCGGCTCAACCAATCGGCTCCGAATCAATGCCATCTTCTTCCAATGTATCATATGGAGGATACATTCCCAAATGTTGGGTACATCCTATGTGTGTATGTGTGTATACACACGCACACACACACACACACAGGCAGTGCCCAAGTTACCAGCAAGAGGGGTTCTGTAGGATTGTTCTGGAGTTGAATCTGTACGTAAGTCAGAACAGGGACATTTTCAGTGGCAAACCAAAACTACTATGAAGGGGAGGACTTTCCCTTCAAAGCCATTGAGATCTTATGGGATGATTTGAGGTCATGGAGACCTTATGAGGTGATTGAAGGCCATGGAGACCTTAAGGGGTGATTCAAGGCCATGGAGACCTCATGGGTTTCCATCACTTGAAATCACTCCTTAAGGCCATGAAAACCTTATGGGGTGATTCAAAGCCATGGAGACTTTATAGGCAATTCAAGGCCGTGGAGACCTTCTGGGTGATTTGAGGCCATGAAGACCTCCTGGGGTGATTCAAAGCCATGGAGATCTTGTGGGGTGATTTGAGACCTTGGAGACCTTATGGAGTGATTCAAAGCCATGGAGAGACCTTATGGGGTGATTGAAGGCCATGGAGACCTTATGGGGTGATTCAAAGCCATGGAGATCTTATAGGGTGATTTGAGGCCATGGAGACCTTATGATTGAGTGAAGGCCATGGAGACCTTCTGGGATGATTCAAAGCCATGGAGATCTTATAGGGTGTTTCAAAGCCATGGAGACCTTCTGGGATGATTCAAAGCCATGGAGACCTTATGGGGTGATTGAAGGCCATGGAGACCTTATGGGGCGATTCAAAGCCATAGAGATCTTATAGGGTGATTTGAGGCCATGGAGACCTTCTGGGGTGATTCAAAGCCTTGGAGACCTTATAGGGTGATTTGAGGCCATGGAGACCTTCTGGGGTGATTCAAAGCCATGGAGACCTTATAGGGTGATCTGAGGCCATGGAGACCTTATGGGATGATTCAAGGCCATGGAGACTTTAAGGGGTGATTTGAGGCCATGGAGACCTTAAGTGGTGATATGAGGCCATGGAGATCTTATGGGGTGATTCAAGGCCATGGACACTTCTGGGATGATTCAAGGTCATGGAGACCTTCTGGGTTGATTCAAAGCCGTGGAGACCTTATGGGTGATTGAAGGCCATGGAGACCTTAAGGGGTGTTTCGAGGCCATGAAGACCTTATGGGTGACTGAAGGCCATGGAGATCTTATGAGGTGATTCAAAGCCATGGAGACCTTCTGGGGTGATTAAAAGCCATGGAGACCTTATGGGTGATTGAAGGCCATGGAGACCTTATGGGTGATTGAAGGCCATGGAGACCTTCTCGGGTGATTCAAAGCCTAAGAGACCTTATGGGTGATTGAAGGCCATGGAGACCTTCTGGGGTGATTCAAAGCCATGGAGACCTTATGGGTGATTGAAGGCCATGGAGACCTTCTGGGGTTATTCAAAGCCATAGAGACCTTATAGGGTGATTTGGGGCCATGGAGACCTTATGGGTGATTGAAGGCCATGGAGACCTTATGGGGTGTTTCGAGGTCATGAAGACCTTAAGGGGTGATTCAAAGCCATGGAGACCTTATGGGTGATTGAAGGCCATGGAGACCTTATGGGTGATTGAAGGCCATGGAGACCTTATGGGTGATTGAAGGCCATAGAGACCTTTTGGGGTGATTCAAAGCCATGGAGACCTTATGGGTGATTGAAGGCCATGGAGACCTTCTGGGATGCAGAGCCAACCTTACGAAATGGAGTCCATGACAAGTGAGTGCGGAGAAGAGCTTTCCGAAAGGAGCCCCATTTGTATTCCCAGGGTGGCCACAAGATCCCTATCTCCTTGTCACGTGGAAGAGAGATGGAGAAGGAGGGAATGAGATAATGGAGATGGGGACAGAGAGAGAGAGAGAGAGAGAGAGAGAGAGAGAGAGGAAGAGATAGGCCTCTATGGGATGAAAGAAGTCTGAATGAAAGGAAGGGAGCCGGCGGAAAGAAGGCTGATTAATGGAGACCGAGAGAGAAAGGACAGTCGGGCGACAGGAGGTGGTTTTAATTGATGCCTTTTGGGCCGGAGGATCAATCGGCTTTCTAATTGGCAATCGCTTGACGGGGCCTTTTCAGAGCATGGCCAGGTCTCTCCTAGCCAACCGAGAAGGGCCGACCCGCTTGATGCCCTCGAGAAACGCCCAGCTGCGTCCCTTTTTGGACAGTCTTTTTGGCCCTGACCTGACACAAAGTCCCCTTTTCTGCCCTGGAAAAACAGTCTCAAAGCCCAAGCAGGTGGGATGCCCTAGAATCGAAGGCTAACCTAATGTTGGTACACCTAAAGGGCATCCAATCCAACCCCATTTTGCCATAAAAGAACCATCTAAGCACTCCCAACAGATGGCCATCCAGCCTAATTGAGTCATAGAATCCTAGAGTTGGAATTTTGCCATAAAGGCACCATCAAAGCCCTCCCGACAGATGGCCATCCAACCTCATTGAGTCATAGAATGCTAGTCTTGGAAGGGACTCCTAAGAGCATCCAGTCTAACCCTCTATTTGCTATAAAGGCATTATCAAAACCCTCCTGGCCATCTGTCAGGAGTGTTTAGATAGTAACAGGCCCGTAGCCAGGATTTCGTTTCGGGGGGGGGCTAAAAAAAAATTCAGGGGGGGGTTTCGGGGGGGCTGAGTTTCGGGGGGGGGGCTGAGTCTGAGTGAAAGAGGGTCTAGCCTAGCAAACCTTTTGTATCATTACCCCAATACCCCCATGCATATGGGATATATTGAGTATGGTGATCAGATCATGATATGAATAAACATAACAGTTTAAATAATGCACCAATAAGGCCTTTTCGCGAACCACCATGAAAATTTCGGGGGGGGCTGAAGCCCCCCGAGCCCCCCCCCCTGGCTACATGCCTGGATAGTAACTTCCTTTATGGTAGAAGGAGGTTGGACTGGATGGCCTCTGGGGTCTCTTCCAACTCTAGCATCCTATGACTCCAATTTGTGTATATGGTTGCAAGTGGCAGCTCTCCAAGGTAATTCTATGATTCAGAGGCTGGCCATCTGTCAGGAGTGCTTAGATAGTAACTTCCTTTATGGTAGAAGGAGGTTGGACTGAATGGCCCCATAACTCTAGGATCCTATGACTTCAAGTTGTGTATATGGTTGCAAGTGGTGGCTCTCCAAGGTAATTCTATAATTCAGAGGCTGGCCATCTGTCGGGAGGGCTCGGATGGTGTCTTCCTTCATGGTAGAAGGAGGTTGGACTGGATGGCCTCTGGGGTCCCTTCCAACTCTAGCATCCTATGACTCCAAGTTGTGTATTTGGTTGCAAGGTAATTCTCTGCCAATCCTAGCCGTGTGTTGCATCCCTAGGCAGGACCAAATGTGTCTGGGATAATATTTCCTCCTTCCCTTTCCCCAGGCGCAAACCCAGCAGCCCCGTCCTCCGTTCATTAGGGCCCAGCGGGGAGGCGGGTGCAAATTCGCCCTGGAAACCGTGGCGCCGAGGCGGTGGCGGTTGGCACCCAACGGAGCCCTCCGCCGAATATTGATTGGGAATTTGCTCTCGCCTAACTCCCCACTGCAAAGGGAATTAATGGATTTCGGCGGCAGGGAAAGGGAGGAACGAGGGTGGGCCGAGGCGGGGGTCTTTGCAAGGAAAAAGTCCAAAATGGCTAACATGTTTTCCTCTAAGCTGGATAGAAATAAACGTAAACATAAACGTAAACGTAAACATAATAATATGGTTCGGTGTTATAGAGTCACAGGAGTTGTAGTTTGACAGACAGTTTAGACAGACAGACACAGAGAGAGAGAGATGGGTATATGGACGGATAGATATATAGATGGCTAGCTGGATGGATGGACATACAGAACGATGGATAGATGGGTAGATGGACGGACAGATATATAGATGGCTAGCTGGATGGATAAATGGATGGTGGTACGGACAGATGGACAGATGGATGGGCAGAAGTATAGACAGGCAGACAAACAGACAGATAGCTGGACAGATAGATGCATAGGTGGCTAGCTGGATGGATGGACATACGGATGGACGGGCGGACAGAAGAATGGATGGATGGATGGATGGATGGATGGATAGATAGAGTAGATAGATATATAGATGGCTAGCTGAATGGATGGACAAACAGGTGGAGGTACGGATAGTTGGACAGATGGATGGGTAGGTAAGTGGATGGATGGATGGATGGATGGATAGATAGATGGATGGATGGATGGATGGATGGATAGATAGATAGATAGATAGATAGATAGATAGATGGATAGAAATGTAGATGGCTAGCGGGGTGGATGGATATACGAATGGAGGGATGGCTGGATGGATGGACAGAAGGATAGATATAGATAGGTAGGTAAATAGATGGATAGATGGACAGATAGATGGACGGATAGATGGATGGATAGATAGACAGATAGCTATATAGCTGGCTAGCTGGATGGATACATGGATGGAGGGATGGATGGATGGACAGAAGGATAGATATAGATAGGTAAGTAGATAGATAGATAGATAGATAGATAGATAGATAGATAGATAGATGGATGGATGGACGGATAGATGGATAGATGGACGGATAGATGGACGGATAGATATATAGATGGCTAGCAGGGTGGATGGACATACAGATGGAGGGATGGACAGAAGAATAGATATAGTTAGGTAGGTAAATTGATAGATGGACAGATAGATGGATGGATAGATAGATATATAGATGGCTAGCTGGATGGATGGATACATGGATGGAGATATGGAGGGATGGACAGATGGATCGGCAGAAGGATAAACAGAAAGATAGATAGCTGGATGGATATATAGCTGGCTAGCTTGATGGATACATGGATGGAGGGAAGGAGGGAGGGACAGAAGGACAGATAGATGGATGGATAGATGGATAGATATACAGATGGCTAGCTGGATGGATAGATAGAGATAGGAACGGATGGACAGATGGACGGGCGGAAGGACAGACAGACAGACAGATAGATAGCTGGATGGATGTATAGATGGCTAGCTAACTGGATGGATGGACAAACGGATGGAGGTACGGATGGATGAGTGGGTGGATGGATAGATAGATAGATAGATAGATAGATAGATAGATAGATAAGATAGATGAGTGGGTGGATGGATGGATGGATGGATGGATGGATGGATGGATGGATGGATGGATAGATAGATAGATAGATAGATAGATAGATAGATAGATAGATAGATGAGTGGGTGGATGGATAGATAGATAGACAGATAGACAGATGGATGAGTGGGTGGATGGATGGATGGATAGATGGATGGATAGATGGATAGATAGATAGATAGATAGATAGATAGATAGATAGATAGATAGGAGGGGTCTTGCGCCCATTCTTTGGGATAAGGACGAGCGCCTTGGATCATGACTTTACAGTTTGGACTAAAATCCAGTTTGGATCAATCCCTGCCAGGTCGCAGTGCTACGGAATGGAGTCCAAAGTGGTGCCAAACCGCCGTAGAGACGCACCCTTGGAAAGTGGGAGAAGAATAATGATCCTGAGCCGTTCCTCCTGGCCGGTGCCGGCTGCTGTGTCGCCGGAGGATTAGAGGAGAAGCTCAGGGAAGCTTCCTTGCCTCGCGCACAAAGCTGCGAAGATTAAATTAGTGGATGTTATTAGAGGTCTTCTTCGCCGAAGGTGCGTCACGCAATCCCATCGAGCGGCCGGGGGAAATTGCTTCCCAGCTGGTGGCGGCAAGCGAACATCACCCGATCGGGGAGGGAAAGAAAGGCAAGAATGAAAGAATCTAGAATCACACTGGCCTTTTCCGCTGCTGCATCACACTCTTGGCTCACGTTCAGACCCCTAGATCAGCGTTTCTCAATGCTGATCTAGGGTCGGGACCCCGGGGGTGTTAGAGGGGTCACCAAAGACCACCAGAAAACACAGCATTTTCTGTTCATCATGGGAGTTCTGTGTGCCAAGTTTGGTTCAATTCTATAATTCATCGAGTTCACAATGCTCTATGAGTGTAGATGAACTATAAATCCCAGCAACTACAACTCCCAACCGTGAAGGTCTATTTTCCCAAAACTCCACCAGTGTTCACATTTGGGCATATTGAG
>NC_090032.1:5414011-5421511 GCF_037176765.1 Anolis sagrei
AGAAGCAAAACGGGGATGGAAGGAAAAGAGAGATCCGATCTCCGCCGGCGGCGACCGAAGCCGGCTCGGCGAGTAAATAACGGGGAAGTTTATTTAGGGAAGAGATCGCTTTGATGTGGATAATTAAAAACTTGGCCCGCTTCCTGCACAAATTAATCATCGCCCACCAAAAAGAGAGAAAGAGAGAAAGGAAATGGTACAAATGAATGTATGTTCGTAGGCATGTGTCTATTTGGATCCATTTCTATCCCTCCGTTCTTTCAGATACTCGGGCCGGAATAGAAATGCATTCGGTGTCTGAGCTAAAGGGGCATTTTAGTGTCGTTCAATTAAGCAATTCGGGAGAGAGAAATGGTATAGGCCAGACATGGGCTGATCGCTAGAGTTTCCATGGAGGCCACTTCCAAATGAGCATTGCCAAAAATAACAAAGACAGCGGACCTGATGGGATCCCTGCTGAAAATAACAAAGCCAGCGGACCTGATGGGATCCCTGCTGAAAATAACAAAGCCAGCGGACCTGATGGGATCTCTGATGAAAATAACAAAGCCAGCGGACCTGATGGGATCCCTGATGAAAATAACAAAGCCAGCGGACCTGATGGGATCCCTGATGAAATTTTTAAAGAGGGTGGACCTGAGCTGACACAACTGCAACAGCTCATTGAAAAAGTGTTTGTGTGTGTGTGGGAAGGGGAGGTCATTTATATTATCCTTCATTATTTATATGGTATCAGTTCGGACTAAAACCCAGGACGGATCTACTTCATAGACGCAGCTCTCCGCTCTGGCTGAGATAGAAGGATCAAACTCGGATTCCCACCCACCTTCCTTGTCCGCTAATTGGATTTGGACCAAAATGACAGGCCTCGCCGAACATCTGCGGAAGGGAAAGCCCTCCGAGCCAGAGCCGTTTCCTCGCTAAATTAGCCTTAATTACAGTGCCCGTCTTTGGGCTTGACAGCTGCGCCAGGGAGAAGGGACGGTGGCAAGAGGCGCCACCAAGTACGGCGTGGGACCCGGTATCCATGGTTTCATTTATCCACCTCTTCTCTACCCATTTTCCAAGGACCCTTGGGGCAGAGGGCCACTTCACCCAGCAGCAGCCAATCCAGTGGCATCCCGAGGGGGGGGGGGGGCGACAAGAGGCGCCACCAAGTACAGTGTGGGACCCGGTATCCGCGGTTTCATTTACCCACCTCCTCTCTACCCATTTTCCAGGGAACCTTGGGGCAGGGGGCCACTTCACCCAGCAGCAGCCAATCCAGTGGCGTCCCGAGGTGGGGGGGGGGCGACAAGAGGCGCCACCAAGTACAGTGTGGGACCCGGTATCCACGGTTTCATTTACCCACCTCCTCTCTACCCATTTTCCAAGGACCCTTGGGGCAGGGGGCTACTTCACCCAGTAGCAGCCAATCCAGTGGCATCCCGAGGTGGGGGGGGGGGGACAAGAGGCACCACCAAGTACAGTGTGGGACCCGGTATCCGCGGTTTCATTTACCCACCTCCTCTCTACCCATTTTCCAAGGACCCTTGGGGAAGGGGGCTACTTCACCCAGCAGCAGCCAATCCAGTGGCATCCCGAGGGGGGGGGGGCGACAAGAGGCGCCACCAAGTACAGTGTGGGACCCGGTATCCGCGGTTTCATTTACCCACCTCCTCTCTACCCATTTTCCAAGGACCCTTGGGGCAGGGGGCCACTTCACCCAGCAGCAGCCAATCCAGTGGCGTCCTGAGGGGGGGGGGGCGACAAGAGGCGCCACCAAGTACAGTGTGGGACCCGGCATCCACGGTTTCATTTACCCACCTCCTCTCTACCCATTTTCCAGGGACCCTTGGGGCAGGGGGCCACTTCACCCAGCAGCAGCCAATCTAGTGGTGTCCCGAGGGGGGGGGCGACAAGAGGCGCCACCAAGTACAGTGTGGGACCCGGTATCCGCGGTTTCATTTACCCACCTCCTCTCTACCCATTTTCCAGGGACCCTTGGGGCAGGGGGCCACTTCACCCAGCAGCAGCCAATCCAGTGGTGTCCCGAGGGGGGGGGGCGACAAGAGGCGCCACCAAGTACAGTGTGGGACCCGGTATCCGTGGTTTCATTTACCCACCTCCTCTCTACCCATTTTCCAGGGACCCTTGGGGCAGGGGGCGACAAGAGGCGCCACCAAGTACAATGTGGGACCCGGTATCCGCGGTTTCATTTACCCACCTCCTCTCTACTCATTTTCCAGGGACCCTTGGGGCAAGGGGCGACAAGAGGCGCCACCAAGTACAATGTGTGACCCGGTATCCGCGGTTTCATTTACCCACCTCCTCTCTACTCATTTTCCAGGGACCCTTGGGGCAGGGGGCGACAAGAGGCGCCACCAAGTACAATGTGGGACCCGGTATCCGCGGTTTCATTTACCCACCTCCTCTCTACTCATTTTCCAGGGACCCTTGGGGCAGGGGGCGACAAGAGGCGCCACCAAGTACAATGTGGGATCCGGTATCCGCGGTTTCATTTACCCACCTCCTCTCTACTCATTTTCCAGGGACCCTTGGGGCAGGGGGCGACAAGAGGCGCCACCAAGTACAGTGTGGGACCCGGTATCCACGGTTTCATTTACCTACCTCCTCTCTACTCATTTTCCAGGGACCCTTGGGGCAGGGGGCCACTTCACCCAGCAGCAGCCAATCCAGTGGTGTCCCGAGGGGGGGGGGCGACAAGAGGCGCCACCAAGTACAGTGTGGGACCCGGTATCCGTGGTTTCATTTACCCACCTCCTCTCTACCCATTTTCCAGGGACCCTTGGGGCAGGGGGCCACTTCACCCAGCAGCAGCCAATCCAGTGGTGTCCCGAGGGGGGGGGGCGACAAGAGGCGCCACCAAGTACAGTGTGGGACCCGGTATCCGTGGTTTCATTTACCCACCTCCTCTCTACCCATTTTCCAGGGACCCTTGGGGCAGGGGGCGACAAGAGGCGCCACCAAGTACAGTGTGGGACCCGGTATCCGCGGTTTCATTTACCCACCTCCTCTCTACCCATTTTCCAGGGACCCTTGGGGCAGGGGGCCACTTCACCCAGCAGCAGCCAATCCAGTGGTGTCCCGAGGGGGGGGGGCGACAAGAGGCGCCACCAAGTACAGTGTGGGACCCGGTATCCGTGGTTTCATTTACCCACCTCCTCTCTACCCATTTTCCAGGGACCCTTGGGGCAGGGGGCGACAAGAGGCGCCACCAAGTACAATGTGGGACCCGGTATCCGCGGTTTCATTTACCCACCTCCTCTCTACTCATTTTCCAAGGACCCTTGGGGCAAGGGGCGACAAGAGGCGCCACCAAGTACAATGTGTGACCCGGTATCCGCGGTTTCATTTACCCACCTCCTCTCTACTCATTTTCCAGGGACCCTTGGGGCAGGGGGCGACAAGAGGCGCCACCAAGTACAATGTGGGATCCGGTATCCGTGGTTTCATTTACCCACCTCCTCTCTACCCATTTTCCAGGGACCCTTGGGGCAGGGGGCGACAAGAGGCGCCACCAAGTACAATGTGGGACCCGGTATCCGCGGTTTCATTTACCCACCTCCTCTCTACTCATTTTCCAGGGACCCTTGGGGCAGGGGGCCACTTCACCCAGCAGCAGCCAATCCAGTGGCGTCCTGGGGGGGGGGGGCATTTCACCTGGCAACAGCCTTTGTAGTACATACAAACATACATATATACATATTTTGGGTTTTATAGAGAGAGATTATACCAGGTGAGAACCACTTCACCTGTCATCAGCCTTTGTGGAACCAATCAAGCAAGCCTACTTTGACATTACTAGGGAGAGATTATTCCAGGTGAGGGCCACTTCACCTATCATCAGCCAATCCCTGATGTCCCAAAGGGTCACTTCACCTAGCGACAGGTGAAGTGACCCTTTGTGGTACATAGGTGCAGCCTAGAATAGTATTCGCCTTTTTCGCTGCAGCATCACGTCCGGCTGGCATTCCATACTTCATATTTGGCAAACCCCATTTCGGAAAGAGTTCGTCGCTTAGGAGCGGCCACCAAAAAGGCCCCGATATGGGGAGATACGGGCTTATCACTTTGCTTGGACCGAAGCCAGGACGTGTGGTTTGGATTCTGCTGAACGATCACCTGGAAGGAAGGCCGGGCCTTGCCAAGCCGGGAGGGAGCGTGGACCGACCGAGCGCCTTCCTTCCGCTGAGAACAATGGCCGGGCTCCCCCTCCCCTCCGCCCCACGCTCCCTCCCTGTCATAATCGCCATCCATCAAGCGAAAGAAACAATTAAAGGCGGCAGCAATTAGCCGAACAGCAATAAACATCTGCAACGCCGGCCGGGGATATTGCAGCCATCCATTAATATTACGGAGCGCAGCAGAAAACCAGAAGAAGGACGCTCCGTCGGGGGATAAAAGAGGCCACTGGGTTCCCTGCAATATGGATAGGTGGGTATAGACATACATGGACAGGTGGAGGGATAGGTAGGTAGGTAGGTAGGTAGGTAGGTGGATGGATGGATAGGTAGATAAATGGATACATGGGGGGGGGGCAGAGAGATACCATAGATGTATTCATGGATGGATGGCTAAATAGGTTGATAGGTTGAAGGATGGATGGATGGATGGCTAGGTAGATAGATTGGTGGATGGATTAGATACGTGGATGGATAGCTAGGTAGATAGATAGATAGATAGATAGATAGATAGATAGATAGATAGATAGATCAATAGATTGATGAATGGATGGATGGATGGATGGATGGGTAGATAGGTAGGTAGGAAGATAGATGGATGAATGGGTCGATAGGTAGATAGATGGATTAGATACATGGATGGATGGATAGATGGCTAGATAGACAGGTAGATAGATCAATAAATGGGTGGATGGATAGGTGGATGGATGGATAGATGGATGGATAGCTAGGTAGATAGGTAGATAGATCAATAGATTGATGAAAGGATGGATGGATGGGTAGGTAGGTAGGTAGGTAGGTAGGTAGGTAGATGGATGAATGGGTCGATAGGTAGATAGATGGATTAGATACATGGATGGATGGATGGATGGATGGATGGATGGATGGATGGATGGCTAGGTAGACAGATAGATAGATCAATAAATGGATGGATGGATAGGTGGATGGATGGATAGGTGGATGGATGGATAGGTAAATAGACAGATGGATGAACGGATGGATGGATCAATGGATAAGTGGATTGATGGATGGATGGATGGGTAAGTAGGTAAATAGATGGATAGATGGATGGATGGGTAAATAGGTTGATAGGTGGATGGATGGAGGAATGGATGGATGGCTAGGTAGATAGGTAAGTAGATCAATAGATGGATGGATAGAAAGATAGATAAATAGATTGATAGATAGATGAATGGATGGATCAATGGAGAAGTGGAGGGAGGGATGGATGGATGGGTAAGTAGGTAGATAGATGGATTGATGGATGGGTAAATAGGTTGATAGGTGGATGGATGGATGGCTTGGTAGATAGGTAGGTAGATCAAGAGATGGATGGATGGATGGATGGATAGATAGATAGATAGATAGATAGATAGATAGATAGATAGATGAATTGATGGATGGATCAATGGATAAGTGGAGGGATGGGTGGGTGGGTAAGTAGGTAAATAGATGGATTGATGGATGGGTAAATAGGTTGATAGGTGGATGGATGGATGGTAGGTAGATAGATCAATAGATGGACAGATTAGATAGGTGGATAGATGGCTAGGTAGATAGATCGATAGATGAATGGATGGATTGATAAGTAGATAGATGGATGGATCAATTGATAGGTAATAGATGGATGGATTGATGGATGGATAGGTGGATGGATGGATAGGTAGATAAGATAGAAAGATGGATGGATGGATTGATTAGTGGATGGATGGATGGACGGATGGATTGATAAGTGGATGGATGGGTAAGTAGGTAGAGAGATGGATTGATGGATGGGTAAATAGATAGGTAGATAGATTGATGGACTGATGGATTAGATAGGTGGATGGATGGATGACTAGGTAAATAGATGGATGGACCTTCTCTGTCTAAGAATGTCAAGCTACATCTCCCAGGATCCCTCAGCATTGAGCCACAGCAGCTGAAATGCATCCATTCGACAGCATCGATGCTTCATCGACTCTGGCCAAAGTTATCCTTTTGCATTGGCCCCAAAGGCCCTTGAAGTGGATTCCGTCCTAAAGATAGATCCCTAATCCTCACACTCGAGAGATAATCTTATGCAGGCCAACGGAGGAGCAGCCAGGCAAGAAGAAGAAGAGATCTGGGGATTGGGGTTTGCGCCTACACTGTAGAAGTAATGCAGTTTGACACCACTCCAACTCCAGTTCCTCGTCCTTAAGAGATATATTATATTATATTATATTAATTATTATATTATAAATACTATAAAATATTAAAAAGTATTCAATATTGCAAACTATTAAAATACATCCATATTGTAAAAGGTTAACATATATCCATATTTTAAATTATTTATTATTATTATTATTATTATTTTATTGTTGCATTATTATTTTTGTTGTTGTTGTCATTTGTTATATACCCTCTCTTCCTCTCCAATATTGAGGAAAACCCTGATTCCAATCCCGCCCATTGTTTCCTTTCCAGGAGCATCGATTCCTCTGCCTTTCCCCCTTCTTTTCCTCCCTCCTCCGCTCCCCTTCTCGACTAAAAACCGCTTTGGGAATTCAGCCGAAGGCCAGTCTAAAAATACTTATAATAAATAAAACCGAGGGGATAAATACAGCTGGAAAAGACCAGGAAATGAGGACAGCGGGAGGCTATGGGAGCGTCGGAGTCACAGAGTCCTAGGGTTGGAAGGGGCCACTAAAGGCCATCCAGTCCATCCCCCATTCTACCAGATGGATGGATGGAGGGATAGATGGATAGCTATGTAGGTAAATAGATGGATGGAAGGGTAAATGGATAAATGGGTGGATAGATAGATGGATGGATGGATAAATGGATGGATAAGTAGATGGATGGATGGATGGATGGATAGGTAGGTAGGTAGGTAGATAGATGAATAAATGGATGATTAAGTAGATGGATGGGTGGATGGATGGATGGGTAGAAAGATAATGGGTGGGTGGGTGGATGGATGGATGGATGGATGGATAAGTAGATGGATGAGTGGATGGATGGATGGATGGGTAGATAGATAAATGGGTGGACAAACAGTCAGGCAGATAGATAGATGAATGGATAAATGGATGGATAAGTAGATGGATGAGTGGATGTTTAGATGGGTAGATAGATAAATGGGTGGAGAGAGAGAGAGAGATGGATAAATGGATGGATAAGTAGATGGATGAGTGGAGGGATGGATGGATGGATGGATGGATGGATGGATGGATGGACGGATGGATAAATAGGTAGACAGGTGGATGGCTAGGTAAATAGGTAGATGGATTGATGGATGGGAGGGTAGGTAGGTAGGTAGATAGATAGATAGATAGATAGATGCATCAAT
>NC_090032.1:5426511-5476511 GCF_037176765.1 Anolis sagrei
CCATCCAGTGGCTACACTTGGAACAGCATTACAATATAAGTTTAGAATTAGAAGTAGAATAACAATAACAATAATAATATAATGCCACAAAATACCTATTTTACCTTTTTTTTACTTGATTTCTGCCCTTGGTTAAAGAAGCAACGCAACAGCCTCATTCCTTAATGCACAGCTGCACCTGATAAGGTTTCATTAACTCCTTAAAGGGGCATCTACACTGGAGACTTAACCCAGTTTGATACCACTTGGAACTACTCAATGCAAGATCACAGCACTGTAGTTTTACAAGGCCTTATTTGCACAATCCCAAAATAATACCAATCCTAGGATTCTATAGCACTGAGCCAGGCACTCTGCACATGCTCAGGGCACTTAAAGCGGGATTAAACTGCGTTAAAGATGCAATGTAGCTGCACCCAAAGTTGCAAGCTCCAGGTGGGATTGGCTCTTCAGGTTAACTGATTGCAAACTATGCTTTCATTTTAATTGCAAACCATACTTTCATTTAATTTGAACCAATTGCAAAAAAAATTATTAATATTTGCAAATACTTCAATTTGCAAAAATTAATTGCAACCTTCATTTAATGAATTGCAAAAAAAATATTAATTTTTGCAAATACTTTAATTTGCAAAAATTAATTGCAACCATCATTTAATGAATTGCAAACTCTAATTTTTGCAAATACTTTAATTTAATTTGCAAAAATTAATTGCAACCATCATTTAATGAATTGCAAACTCTAATTTTTGCAAATACTTTAATTTAATTTGCAAAAATTAATTGCAATCTTCATTTAATGAATTGCAAACTCTAATTTTTGCAAATACTTTAATTTAATTTGCAAAAATTAATTGCAATCTTCATTTAATGAATTGCAAACTCTAATTTTTGCAAACACTTCAATTTAATTTGCAAAAATTAATTGCAACCTTCATTTAATGAATTGCAAACTCTAATTTTTGCAAATACTTCAATTTAATTTGCAAAAATTAATTGCAATCTTTATTTAATGAATTGCAAACTCTAATTTTTGCAAATACTTTAATTTAATTTGCAAAAATTAATTGCAACCTTCATTTAATGAATTGCAAACTCTAATGTTTGCAAATACTTTAATTTCATTTGCAAAAATTAATTGCAATCTTCATTTAATGAATTGCAAACTCTAATTTTTGCAAACACTTTAATTTAATTTGCAAAAAATAATTGCAATCTTCATTTAATGAATTGCAAACTCTAATTTTTGCAAGTACTTCAATTTAATTTGCAAAAATTAATTGCAACCTTCATTTAATTAATTGCAAACTCCACCTATAGTTAATGAATTGCAAAAACAAAACCCTACCTGCATTTAATTGCAAACTCCACTAATTGCAAAATCCACCTTCCTTGGATGAACTGCAAACTCTGCAACTGGGAAAAAAATTCTTTTCCAAGAAAACTACAATTCCCAGAATGCAAAGAGGCAGCAGAAAGGAAGCTCTGCTCCTAAGCCTGCTGGGAAATGTAGTTTTATTTTCTTGCTGGGAAATAAGAACTTCATTTCCTAGAATGCACTTCGAGGGAGGAAAGGAGGAAGGAAACAGCAAGGTCAGGAGAAAAAGCACAAACAAGGGGGAAGGTGAGTTGCAAAAGGCTGGTTTGCACTGGGTTTGCCATTCAGATTGGCTTGCAATCCAGCAAATAGGCTGCAAAAAGCCCATTTGCTCCATGCATGATGATGGCATGCACACCCCATGTTGATATCTGGTGGCAGTGCATAGATTATCCATATGTATGGATGCTGGCACTCTGCACATGCTCAGGAGCCCCACTTCCCAAATCCAAAATTGCTCCAGAAATGTGCCTTTTGCTTGCAGATTGGTCCTTTGGGCCATAATAATGATTGCTTCTTTTTGCCATAATAATAATAATAATAGTAATAATAATAATAATAGGGATCCTGGCACTCTGCACATGCTCAGGAACCCCACTTCCCAAATCCAGAATGCTCCAGAAATGTGCTCCATGTCTTTTGCTTGCAGATTGTTCCTTTGTGCCATAATAATAATAATAATAATAATAATAATAATAATGTGGATTCATCTTGTTGTGATTCAAATAATAATAATAATAATAATAATAAATATCCTTTGTGCCATAATAATAATAATAATAATGACTCATCTTGTTGTGATGCAAATAATAATAATATAAAATAATAATAAATAAATATAATAATATATTATATAATAATAATAATGTCTCATTGTGATTCCAATAATAATAATAATATAAAATAATAATAAATAAATATAATAATATATTATATAATAATAATAATGACTCATTGTGATTCAAATAATAATAATAATATAAAATAATAATAAATAAATATAATAATATATATATATAATAATGTCTCATTGTGATTCAAATAATAATAATAATATAAAATAATAAATAAATATAATAATATATATAATAATAATAATAATAATGACTCATTGTGATTCAAATAATAATAATAATATAAAATAATAAGAAATAAATATAATATATATAATAATAATAATAATAATGACTCATTGTGATTCAAATAATAATAATAATAATATAAAATAATAAGAAATAAATATAATATATATAATAATAATAATAATAATGTCTCATTGTGATTCAAATAATAATAATAATATAAAATAATAAGAAATAAATATAATATATTATATAATAATAATGTCTCATTGTGATTCAAATAATAATAATAATAATAATAATAATATAAAATAATAAGAAATAAATATAATATGATATTATAATATTATATTATAATAATAATAATAATAATAATAATAATAATAATAAAATAGTAATAATAATAATAATAGGGATCCTGGCACTCTGCACATGCTCAGGAGCCCCACTTCCCCAATCCAAAATGCTCCAGAAATGTGCCCCATGCCTTTTGCTTTCAGATTGGCCCTTTGTGCCATAATAATAATAATAATAATAATAATAATAATAATAATAATAATAATAATGTGGACTCATCTTGTTGTGATTCAAATAATAATAATAATAATAATAATAATATAAAATAATAAGAAATAAATATAATAATATGATATTATAATATATAAAAATAATAATGTGGACTCATCTTGTTGTGATGCAAATAATAATAGTATAAATAAAATAATAAGAAATAAATATAATAATATATTATGATATATTATTATTATTATTATTATTATTATTATTGGGATCCTGGCACTCTGCACATGCTCAGGAGCCCCGCTCCCCCAATCATCTTTTTGTGATGCAAATAATAATAATATAAAATAATAAGAAAGAAATATATTACTATATTATATTATATAATAAAATAATAATAGTAATAGTAATAATAATAATATAAAATAAGAAATAAATATCCTTTGTGTCACAATAATAATAATAATAATAGTAATAATAGTAATCCAATAAAACAGCCAGCAGGGTATCTGCTGTGGACTCATATTGTTGTGTTATTGTTAATGTGTACTGCTTATTTTTATTATGAGTTATGTATTGATTTGTATTACTGTTGTTGTTGTTTTTGGTGAAGTATTGTGGGCTTGGCCTCATGTAAGCCGCACCGAGTCCCTTGGGGAGAAGGTACTGTGGTATAAATAAAGTATTATTATTATTATTATGTTTCAAATAATAATAATATAATACAGAGTGAACTTGTTTGCTTAGTACTAATCTTGTTGTGTTTCTAATAATAATAATAATCTGCAAAGACTCTGGCACAAATCAGTCAAGGGGATCCCAGTGGTGATGGGCACATTGGGGGCAGTGCCTAAAGCCCTTGGCCTGCACTTAAAAACAATAATAATAATAGCAATAATACTAGTATTTCTTTGTCGTCCCACCATCCAGGTTTTGCCGCTTGACCGCTGATGATCTCCACCGGCCTCTTGGTGCTCGGCCGGACTCTCCGCCGTCCCGCTTCCTTCTCGGCCCGAGCCTTCTCCTCTCCGTCCGGATCCATGGAAGAGAAGCCGGTGGAGGCCGGGATCCGTTCCAAGCTCCAGCGCGCCTTGGACCCGGTCCACTTGGAGGTGGCCAACGACAGCCACATGCACGCCGTGCCGCGGGGCTCGGAGACCCACTTCCGGGTGATGGTGGCCAGCCGGCGCTTCGAGGGCCTCTCGCTCATCCACCGGCACCGGCTGGTCAACGACATCCTCCGGGAGGAGCTCTCCGGCCCGGTCCACGCCCTCTCCATCCAAGCCAAGACCCCGGAGCAGTGGGAGAAGAACCCCCAAGGCATCGAGGCCCCCAAGTGTTTGGGGGGATCCAAGCACGACCCGCAAATGGGCACCAAAACAGAGACGGCATGATTAAAGCGGCATCCCATTTGGGAACCGGTCCCCCGACCCATTCATCTCCAATGAGCTCTGTTTACCAGTGCCTTCGGTTCATTATTTTCCAAATGTATGGATTTACATGATTCCTGGTTTGGGAGGAAAGGGAATTATAGTATTTGGGGCCATGTCAGGTTCACTCGTGCAACTATCAGCCCCTCTCCCATACTGACACAGCACATAGCCGATCCTGGAACTTTTCATCATGTTTATCGTTGTGTGTTTCTTGGACACACATTATATCACTTTTCTTATCTCGGCACAGTTCATAGTTTTTCTTTGGCAGCTGACATGCCTTCAGTGTTGATTGGGATTATTGACATAGTTGGTCCTGAAAAGGTCAGTTGGTTGGTTTAGTTGCATGCTGCAAGTCGCTCCTGGTTTGAGAGAATCAGCCATCTACGAAGACGTCACCCAGGGAACAATAAAGATGTATCTTCAGCCCCTGTGCGTCTTGGTATATTTTTCCTCCACTAATTCAGCGGGTCGCCACGTGTGATCTGAGGTCCTAAACCTATAGTGACACATTTGGAGCAAAGAATCCTTACAATTTGTTCGGATGGCGTCTTCCCGCCCGGCAGAAGGGGGTTGGATTGCATGACCTTTGGGGTTCCCTTCCGATACTTCGATTCTATGATTCTCTCTCCTCCCAAATCGGGAAAGAGGCCATCATGCTTAACAACAACAACAATCTAACCCCCTTCTGCCAGGCAGGAAGACATCATTCAATCCCTCTCGGTGGATGGCCAGGAAAGGGAAGGAAAGGAAAGGGAAGGGAATGAAAAAAGGAAGGGAAAGGGAAGGAGGGAATGAAAAAGGAAAGGGAGGCAAACAGGAAGGAAGGGAAGGAATGAAAGAAGGAAGAAAGGAAGGGAAGGAAAACAGGAAGAAAGGGAATAAAAAAAGAAGGAAGGAAAGGAAAGATAAAATCAAAGAAGGAAAAAGGAAAGGAATGAAAAAAGGAAGGGAATGAAAAAGGGAGGAATGAAAGAAGGAAGAAAGGGAAGGAATGAAATAAGGAAAAAGGATGGGAAGGAAAACAGGAAGGAAAGGAAAAGAAGGGAATGAAAAAAGGAAGAGAAGGAAAGAATGATGGAAGGAAGGAAAAGAAAGGGAAGAAAAGGAAAAAAGAATGAAGAAAGGAAGGGAATGAAAGAAGGAAGAAAATGAAAGAAGGAAGAAGGAACGAAAAAAGGAAGGGAAGGAAAACGAAGGAAAGATGGAAGGAAGGAAATGAAAGCAGGAAGGGAAGGAATGAAGGGAGAAATGACAGGGAATGAAAAAGAAAGAGAAGGAAGGGAAGAAAAACAGGAAGGAAAGGTGGATGGAAGGAAGGGAAGAAAAAAGATGGAAGCAAAGAAGGAAAAAAGGAAGGAAAGATGGAAGGAAGGGAATAAAAAGGAAGGCGGAATGAAAGAAGAAAGGGAGGGAAAACAGGAAGGAAAGATGGAAGGAAGAAAAAAGGAAAGGAATGAAAGAAGGAAGAAAGGAAGGGAATGAAAACAGGAAGGAAATGAAAGAAGAAAGGAAGAGAATGAAAAAGGAAGAGAAGGAAAGGAATGAAGGAAGGAAAATTAAAAGATGGAAGGAGGCAAATGAAAGAAGAAAGGGAAGGAAAAAGGAATGAAGGAAGGGAAGGAAAAAAGGAAGAGAAGGAAAGGAATGATGGAAAATTAAGAAAAGATGGAAGGAAGGAAAAGAAAGGGAATGACAAAAGGAATGAAAGAAGGAAGAAAGGAAGGGAAGGAAAACAGGAAGGGAATGAAAGAAGAAAGGAAGGGAATGAAAAAGGACGAGGAGGAAGGGAAAGGAAAATGAAGAAAAGATGGAAGGAAATGAAAGAAGGAAGGGAAGGAAAAAGGAAGGGATGAAGGAAGAAAGGACAAGGAATGAAAAAAGAGAACCCCCTTCTGCCAGGCAGGAAGACATCATTCAATCCCTCTCGGTGGATGGCCAGGAAAGGGAAGGAAGGAAGGAAGGAGGGAAGGAATGAAAGAAGGAAGGAAGGAAGGAAGGGGAGGAAAAATAGGAAAGAAATCAAGGAAGGGAAGGGAGTAAGGAAGAAAAGAAGGGAATGAAAAAAGGAAGGAACAAAGGGAAAGAAGGAAGGAAGAAGAGGGCAGAAAGCGGAGATTGAAATCCCAACTCTGCCGTTCAAATGCACTAAACTCTCAGAAGTAGGCAAAAATTATCCAGACTAAAATACTAAAGAAAAGAAATGTAAACAAATGTCACCAAGAAGGACGAGAGACATTTCAAACCAGAACCAACTTGACACTTCAAATATTTGATGGATCGCTGTATTGTTTTGTTCAGAAAAGAGCCAAATTGACGCCGAAACGGTTCCGATATTTTATTATTTTCTTTCAAACTCTTTTTATTGGATTTTTATTTCATCTCCATTTTGACATTGATTTGTATCGACTATGAGTTCATAATACCAGAGGCGGAAGGGAGTCGAGAGTCTGGTGTTTGGCCGAAGCCGGACATAATACAACATTTTTTACTCCGTTTCGTTTCCATTCCTGCGTTGACCCAAAAGTGCACACAACAAACCTTGCTTTCCCCCCACTCCAGACACACAACATACACACTTGGCTCGACACGGAAAGCGGTGCCGTCATCTCATTCTTGGCTTCTGGTTTTTTTAAATTTAATTTTATATTATTTTTTTGTCTTATTTTTTATACAAAATGGAACGAACCAGAGACCACAACGGAATGCGTTTTTTTCCCCTCGTTTCCTGATTTGTCGTTTTTTTTCCCCCATTGTTTACAAACATCTAAAAACTACACCACAGCACAAGGTTTTGCTTGAATATTATGATTATTTTTTATCTTTTCTCAGTTTTTTTTTCTTGTTTTGCATACAGACAGAACTACGGATGGATTGGATGTCGTTGGTCGTTTTGCGGTTTGTATTTTTTTTTTTGTCTCGTTTCGTTGCAAAGACCGGCTTGTACACGGAAAAAAAGGACACGATCAAACGGGAAGGAAAGAGGTATCGGAAGGCGGGCGCCGTGTGCTTTTGGAAATTCCTTCGGATATTGGGATCGCTTCCAACCAAAACAAATCGATTGATTCCTTTCCAAGAGTATTTCGAAGCAAACATAGACTTCTGCGTGGTTTGTAGGATCGGATGGAAGGGGGAATTATAAAATTGGAAGGGAACCCCAGAGGTCATCTAGTCTGACTCCCATTTGTCAGAAAGATGCTCATCTATCTCCTATCTAAATATGGAATACTCTGTGCATGCTCCGTTCACAAGTCGAGGACTAGATGGAAGGATGAATCATAGAATTGGGAAGAACCTACTAATTGATCTCCAACCTTTCCTCCTATGTTTACTCTTCCATCTATTACGATCTCCAACCTTTCCTCCTATGCTTTCTTCTCCATCTATTATTTGGTCTCCAACCTTTCCTCCTATGACTTCTTCTCCATCTATTACGATCTCCAACCTTTCCTCCTACGCTTTCTTCTCCATCTCCTATTATTTGGTCTCCAACCTTTCCTCCTATGACTTCTTCTCCATCTATTATGATCTCCAACTTTTCCTCCTAGGACTTCTCCATCTTCTATTATTTGGTCTCCAACCTTTCCTCCTATGCTTTCTTCTCCATCTCCTATGATTTAGTCTCCAACCTTTCCTCCTATGACTTCTTCCCCATCTATTATGATCTCCAACCTTTCCTCCTATGACTTCTTCTCCATCTATTATGATCTCCAACCTTTCCGCCTAGGACTTCTTCTCCATCTTCTATACTTTGATGTCCAATCTTTCCTCCTATGCTTTCTTCTCCATCTCGTATTATTTGGTCTTCAACCTTTCCTCCTAGGGCTTCTTCTCCATCTATTATGATCTCCAACCTTTCCTCTTAGGACTTCTTCTCCATCTATTATGATCTCCAACTTTTCCTCCTAGGACTCCTCCATTTTCTATTATTTAGTCTCCAACCTTTCCTCCTATGCTTTCTTCTCCATCTATTATTTGGTCTCCAACCTTTCCTCCTATGACTTCTTCTCCATCTATTATGATCTCCAACCTTTCCTCTTATGATTTCTTCTCCATCTATTATGATCTCCAACTTTTCCTCCTATGCTTTCTTCTCCATCTCCTATGATTTAGTCTCCAAACGTTCCTCCTATGACTTCTCCTCCATCTATTATGATCTCCAACCTCTTCTCCTAAGGCTTCTTCTCCATCTTCTATACTTTGATGTCCAACCTTTCCTCCTATGCTTTCTTCTTCATCTCCTATGACTTGGTCTCCAACCTTTCCTCCTATGACTTCTCCATCTATTATGATCTCCAACTTTTCCTCCTAGGACTTCTTCTCCATCTTCTATACTTTGATCTCCAACCTTTCCTTCTATGCTTTCTTCTCCATCTCCACCTCCTTCTCCATCTCCCATTACTTCTTCTCCAATCTTTCTTCCTGACTTCTCTATTTCCTATGGTTTGTTTATCCTTTCCTCCTATGATTTGGTCACCAAACTTTCCTCCTATGACTTCCTCTCCATCTACTATGATCTCCAACATTTCCTCCTAGGACTTCTTCTCCATCCTCTAGACTTTGATGTCCAACCTCTCCTCCTATGCTTTCTTCTCCATCTCCCATGACTTCTTCTCCAATCTTTCTTCCTGACTTCTCTATTTCCTATGGTTTGTTTATCCTTTCCTCCTATGATTTGGTCACCAAACTTTCCTCCTATGACTTCCTCTCCATCTATTATGATCTCCAACATTTCCTCCTAGGACTTCTTCTCTATCCTCTAGACTTTGATGTCCAACCTCTCCTCCTATGCTTTCTTCTCCATCTCCCATGACTTCTTCTCCAATCTTTCTTCATGACTTCTTTATTTCCTATGGTTTGTTTATCCTTTTCTCCTATGATTTGGTCTCCAACCTTTCCTCCTATGCTTTCTTCTCCATCCATGATCTGATCCCCAACCTTTCCTCTTATGAGTTCTTCTCCACCTCCTATTATTTGATCTCCAACCTTTCTTCCTATGACTTCTTCTCCATCTATTATGATCTCCAACCTTTCCTCCTAGGACTTCTTCTCCATCTTCTATTCCTTAATGTCCAACCTTTCCTCCTATACTTACTTCTCCATCTACTATGTTCTCCAAACTTTCCTCCAACGATTTCTCCTCTATCTCCTATAATGTCTTCTCCATCTCCTACACTTCTCCAACCTTTTCTCTTATGGTTTCTTCTCCATCTCTTACTATGTAATCTCCAACCTTTCCTCCTACCTCTTATTTCATCTCCAACTTTTCATCCAATGCTTTGCTCTCCACCTATGATTTGATCTCCACCTTTTCCTCCTAGGCTTTCTTCTCTATCTCTTATGATACCTTCTCCAAACCTTCCTCCTACAATTCCTTCTCCGTGTTTCATATCCTTCTCCTTGTCCTTCTCTGAACCGGCTCCGACTTGTCTATCTCCTTCTTCAAAGGGGCCCCCAAAATGCTAGTTGAGGTCTAGCTGAATCCCAAAAAATAATTGTGCTCTGTTAAGTTATTCGGTCCCTTTTTTGGAATGTGAAAGTCACCCCCCAAATCTGTCCAAAAGCCTGTGAGGCAAATAGGTATTTTGGGAAGTCGCTACGGAGCAGGGCGAGAGATTCGGAAATTTTGGTCCAGAATTCCTATGTGTAGGTCTCATTTGATGTCACCAAAGTTTGGAAAAATAGTGCCATGTTCATCCCTGGCATAAGAACTTGCTCCCAACCCCGATGGAGCAAAAGCCTAACCTAAAATTCTGTATTTCTTTGGGATCACCATCCCCAGCATCCCCAAACTCTAAGTCAGAGGGAGACACTAATGTTTATGGCTTCATACAGATTTGGCCTGAAAAAGAAACCAGGACTCCATTAAAAACAGCATCTGGACATATCTACAGCGAAAATGGGAAATGGGCATAGGGGCTTCCGGCATAACATCTACACTGTAGAATGAATGGAGTTTGACACCACTTCACCTGCCATGGCTCAAGGCTGCAGAATCCGGGGAGCTGTAGTATCTATCTCCATTCCTTCCTATCTAGGTAGATAGATAGGAAGGAAGGAAGGTGGGTAGAAAGATAGAGAGATAGAAAGATGAAAGAAAGAAAGAAAGAAAGAAAGAAAGAAAGAAAGAAAGAAAGAAAAAGAAAGGGTGGAAGGAGGGAAGGAAGCCCATCTACCTATTCATCTATCTATCTATCTATCTATCTATCTATCTATCTATCTATCTATCTATCTATCTATCTGTCCAGCCACTCATCCATCCATCCACCTACCTACCTACCTATCCACTCATCCATCCACCCATCCATCTAACCATCCATCCATCCATTCACCTATCCATCTATCCATCCATCCACTTACCTACCTATCAATTCATCCATCCATCCATCCACCTATCCATCTAACCTTCCATCTATCTGTTATCCATCTGTCTGTCTGTCTGTCTGTCTGTCCGTCCGTCCATCCATCCATCTATCTACCTACCAGTATCTATCATTCTTCCTTCCTTCCTTTCTATCGATCGATCGATCGATAGATAGGAAGATAAGTAGGTAGAAAGAAAGATAGGTAGATACTTAGGTAGAGAGAAGAAAGAAAGAAAGAAAGAAAGAAAGAAAGAAAGAAAGAAAAAGAAATGAGGGATAAAAGGACGGAAGGAAGGAGGGAAGGAAGTCTATCTATCTACCTATCCATCTATCTGTCTGCCAGTATCTATCTTCCTTCCTTCCTTCCTTCCTTCCTATCTAGATAGAGAGAGAGAGAGAGAGAGAAAGGAAAGGAGGGAGGGAGGGAGGGAGGGAGGGAGGGAGGGAGGGAGGGAGGAAGAAGGGTAGTCTATCTATCTATCTATCTATCTATCTATCTATCTATCATCTTCCTTCCTTCCTTCCTTCCTATCTATCTACCTAGATAGAAAGATATAGATAGATAGATAGATAGATAGATAGATAGATAGATAGAGAAAAAGAAAGGAAGGAGGGAAGGAAATAAGCCTATTTTTCTATCTACCTATCTATATGCCAGTATTTATCTTCCTTCCTTCCTTCCTTTCTATCTACCTAGATAGATAGATAGATAGATAGATAGATAGATAGATAGATAGATAGATAGATAGACAGATAGACAGATAGATGGAGAAAGAAAGAAAAAGTAAGGAAGGAAATAAGTCGATTTATCTATCTATCTGCCAGTATTTATCTCTCTCTCTTCCTTCCTTCCTTTCTATCTACCTAGATAGATAGATAGATAGATAGATAGATAGATAGATACTTAGGTAGGATTAGATAACGAGAGATTACCACCGGTCCCCTGGTTGAGAACTACAGTGTTTCCTCGCTAATTGGCGGTTCGCTTTGCGTGGACTCGCTGTTTTGCGGGTTTTTGCTTCCTGGCAACGATGGAGTGTGGAAGGGAGTTTCACCCCCTCGGGAGAGAGGGAGCCCATAATAACAAAGGGAGAGCGGAAATACAAAGCAGTATGTAAATAGCTAGCAAAAAAAGGTATGTATACCATCCCTACTTTGCGGATTTTCACTTTTCGCGGGTGGTGCTGAAACGCAACACCCGCGATAAGTGAGGGAACACTGTATTTTCATATTTGGACTCTCCTAATCCACGCCAGCCCAATGACCATTGTTTGACTACACAACCAAACCCTATACTGTTTTGGGAACTTATTATTATTAAAGCAGCGTCAAACTACATTAATTCTACCACGTAGATGCACTCTGGGATTGTTCGTCTGCACCAAAAGGTTTGGCAATAGTATACCAATAATAATATTTCGGTTTTGCGCTACAGGAGGCAACGACGGGCAGTTCACTTGGGGCGAACGTCTTCCGAAACGGCACAAAACAGAATGGCGCAGACGAACGCGCAATGGGCACCAATGCACACCTTGACATTGCGACCGCTTCGTAATTCCCAAACGGGATGTTGTCACACTTTTGTAACATCGACACGGATTCGTACGATTCCGAAATGCAAACCGGGATGTCGTCACACTTTCGTAACATCGACACGGATTCGTACGATTCCGAAATGCAAACTGGGATCTCGTCACATTTTCGTAACATTGACACGGATTCGTACGATTCCAAAATGCAAACCGGGTTGTCGTCACACTTTCGTAACATCGATACGGATTCGTACGATTCCGAAATGCAAACCGGGATGTCGTCACACTTTCGTAACATCGATACGGATTCATACGATTCCAAAATGCAAACCAGGATGTCGTCACATTTTTGTAACATCGACACGGATTCGTACGATTCCGAAATGCAAACTGGGATGTCGTCACGCTTTCGTAACATCGACACGGATTCGTACGATTCCGAAATGCAAGCCGGGATGTCGTCACACTTTCATAACATCGACACGGATTCGTACAATTCCGAAATGCAAACTGGGATGTCGTCACATTTTCGTAACATCGATACGGATTCGTACGATTCCGAAATGCAAACCGGGATGTCGTCATGCTTTCGTAACATCGACACGGATTCGTATGATTCCCAAATGCAAACCGGGATGTCGTCACATTTTCATAACATCGATACGGATCCGTATGATTCCAAAATGCAAACTGGGATGTCGTCACACTTTCGTAACATCGACACGGATTCGTACGATTCCGAAAGGCAAACCGGGATGTCGTCACACTTTTGTAACATCGACACGGATTCGTACGATTCCGAAATGCAAACCGGGATGTCGTCACGTTTTCGTAACATCGACACGAATTCGTACGATTCCGAAATGCAAACCGGGATGTCGTCACATTTTTGTAACATCGACACGGATTCGTACGATTTCGAAATGCAAACCGGGATGTCGTCACACTTTCGTAACATCGACACGGATTCGTACGATTCCGAAATGCAAACCGGGATGTCGTCACGTTTTCGTAACATCGACACGGATTCGTACGAAAACGAGACGTAGGAACATGGCTTTTTGTGTGTGGGGAAGAGTGCAAATATAACTAACGCTAACCGAAATGCGACCCGCACAAATGCAAAATGGAGACGGGACACGAGCGGACGGCGGAGGAGGATCCATCTGGAACGAAACCATTCCCACTTGGAAACATCAAGCTAAACGAAGGTATACACCTGAATCGACGCTAGCGGTTGCTGGGTTTGGGTTTGTCTTTTCGTTGTGTTTTCTCACACCCCAAATTACACAACACTCAAAATGATAGGGGTTTTGTTTTGGGAATGACACATACCGGGGTTGGTTTGAGACCGGCGCCTTTTGCATTGATTCTGTACAGACAGACATACACCAAAACATACACACACATACATACACACACAGACGTAAACGTGTGCCGTTCGGAGGAAAAAATATGTTAAAAACAACCCGAAAAAAGGAGGAAAAAGGGGTTGATTGGAACACAGGGCACACGCGTGAGTTGTTCGTTTGACACGTTGGTGCAAAAGGTGGACGGCAGATCGAACCCTGAAACGCCACCGGGTTTTCAGAAGGGCCTCTCGGGCCGTGTTTTCGAAATCTATCCCTTCCTTCTGGATTCGAGTTTGGGGCAAAGAGAGAGAGAAAGCTGCCCCTGCGTTTGGACTCAGTTTCCCTCTCTGGGCGCTGAACGAAATCTCAACCGAATAAACCATGCTT
Source organism: Anolis sagrei (assembly GCF_037176765.1). Classification (NCBI taxonomy): domain Eukaryota; kingdom Metazoa; phylum Chordata; class Lepidosauria; order Squamata; family Anolidae; genus Anolis; species Anolis sagrei. The sequence continues at coordinate 5,440,560 of NC_090032.1, forward strand.
TAAGTCGGGAATGGCAAAAATAAGAGTCAAAAGGGGTCCCTTGAGGCCATCTAGTCCAACCTTGCCCCTCTGTTTTGGACTTGGTTCGGACACCGAACGAAATCTCAACCAAATAAACAAAGCCTTAAGTTGGGAATGACAAGAATAGAGTTGGAAAGGGTCCCTTGAGGCCATCTAGTCCAACCTTGCCCCTCTGTTTTGGACTCGGTTTGGACACCGAACGAAATCTCAACCAACTAAACCAAGCCTTACGTCGGGAAAGGCAAGAATAGCGTCAAAAGGGGTCCCTTGAGGCCATCTAGTCCAACCTTGCCACTCTGTTTTGGACTTGGTTTGGACTCCGAACGAAATCTCAACCAAATAAACCAATACTTAAGTCGGGAATGACGAGAATGGAATGAGAAGGGGTTCCTTGAGGCCATCTAGTCCAACTTTGCCCCTCTGGTTGGGACTTGGTTTGGACTCCAAACAAAATCTCAACCAAATAATCCAAGACTTAAGTCGATAATGACAATAACAGAGGCAGAAGGGGTCCCTTGAGGTCATCTAGTCCAACCTTGCCCCTCTGTTTTGGACTCGGTTTCCCTCTCCGGGCACCAAACAAAATTTCAATCAAATAAACCAAGACTTAAATCGGAAAGGACAAGAATAGAGTCCGAGAGGGGTCCCTTGAGGCCATCTAGTCCAACTTTTCCTTTTGTTTTGGACTTGGTTTGGACACTGAATGAAATCTCAACCCACTAAACAAAGCCTTAAGTTGGGAATGACAAGAATAGAGTTGGAAAGGGACCCTTGAGGCCATCTAGTCCAACCTTGCCCCTCTGGTTTGGACTTGGTTTGGACTCCAAACAAAATCTCAACCAAATAAACCAAGACTTAAGTTGATAATGACAATAATAGAGTCAGAAGGGGTCCCTTGAGGTCATCTAGTCCAACCTTGCCCCTCTGTTTTAGACTCGGTTTCCCTCTCCGGGCACCAAACGAAATTTCAATCAAATAAACCAAGACTTAAATCGGAAAGGACAAGAATAGAGTCCGAGAGGGGTCCCTTGAGGCCATCTAGTCCAACCTTTCCCCTCTGCTTTTGATTTGGTTTGGACACTGAACGAAATCTCAAACCACTAAACAAAGTCTTAAGTTGGGAATGACAAGAATAGAGTTGGAAAGGGTCCCTTGAGGTCATCTAGTCCAACCTTGCCCCTATGTTTTGGACTTGGCTTGGACACCAAATGAAATCTCAATCAAATATACCAAGACTTAAGTTGAGAATGACAAGAATGGAGTGAGAAGAGGTCCCTTGAGGGCATCTAGTCCAACCTTACACCTCTGTTTTGGACTCGGTTTGGACGCTGGACAAAATCTCAACCAAATAAACCCAACATTAAGCTGGAAAGGACAATAATTGAGTCGGAAAGGGATCCTTGAGGTCATCTAGTCCAACTTTGCCCCTCTGTTTTGGAATCTGGACACCAAACGAAATCTCAACCAAATAAACCAAGTTTTAAGCTGGAAATTATTCCAAAAAGGGTCCCCTGAGACCATCTATTCTAACCGTACACCTCCGTTTTGGACTCGGATTCCCCCTTCCGGCCTCGCGATTCACACGAAAACCACCGTAGAAGAGATTTAGGAGAAGTGGGATGAGAGGGCAGACAGACTACACATCCCACCAAGGTTTCAAAGGACCGATCGACACCGAAACGAGGTCACGAAATGGGCACAACTGCGAAGAGGCTGCAACTGATTGTGCTTTGCAGCTTTGCAGCCAACTGAGGACTAAAGAGGGAGGAAAGGAGAGAAACCGGGACACTCCAGAAAAGTGGGACGGCAGAGGATTCAAGGGGGACACAAAAAAATAAAAATAAAGGGACGAATGAGTTTGGTAGAAAGGGATGGGAACTTACTAAGGATGGCATTTTTTTTCACACACCCCTTGTCCCCCCCTTTTGTTGAAATGAGAACGACATTAAGACGACGGTCACAGTGTCTCTACGACTCTAAATCTCTCCCAAAAGTGGGAAAGGGGCAAGGGCAGGACAGGGCCCGAGTGTGAATCAATCTCTCTCTCTCTCTTTCTCTCTCTCTTTCTTGCTTTCTCTCTCTCACTGTAGAACTTGCCCCCGCGTCTCCGGCAGTTTCAGGGCCAGAGAGCTGCCCACGGCCAGCGCCGCCGACGCCAAGAGGATGGGCACCGCTTTGGTGATGCCCACGAAAGACGTGAAGATGCTGATGCCCAGGACGGCGGCCAGCTTGCATAAGGCGTTGAGGAACCCAAAGGCGGTCGTCCTGGGGAGAAAAGGGGAGAGAAAGCAGAAAGGGTGAGCCAAGAGCGTCCTGCGGCAGCGGAAAAGGCCAACACGATTCCAGGGGGCTCAGAGTGTCTTACAAGTTATATGTACATACAATATATTCAGAGGTGGCCCTAGGTAATTTTCAACGGTAAGCAGACAGTATTTTGGCGCCCCCCCCCCCCCAACCAATCATTGATATATATTTTCTGTTCGTCGTGGGAGTTCTGTGTGCCATATTTGGTTCAATTCCATCATTGGTGGAGTTCAGAATGCTCTTTGATTGTAGGTGAACTATACATCCCAGTAACTACACTTGCCGCATTTGCTCCCTTGCCTGGCCCGCTTTGGATCCCGAGGCGTGCCTGAAGACCCCGGCGTGTGCACCAAAAGTCACCTCTTCTCCTGACTTTCTCCTCAGCCATTGGGACCAAGAGAGAGAGAGAGAGAGAGAGAGAGAGAAGTGGAGATGCCCACCTTTCCTGAAGGTAGGCGCAAAAACAAAGGAGGGAGCGGAGGTGGGAGATACCTCCACCCGGAGGGACACTCTCTCTCTCTCTCTCTCTTGATCCCAATGGCTGAAGAGAAAGTCAGGAGAAGAGGCACCCACCTCCTCTCCTCTCCTAATCCGCGGGTGGGCCAAGGGGTGGAGCCGCCGCGCCTGCCCCGCTTTGGGTCCGGAGGCGTGCCTGAAGGCCCCAGCGTGTGCACCAAAAGTCACCTCTTCTCCTGACTTTCTCCTCAGCCATTGGGACCAAGAGAGAGAGAGAGACAGAGGTGGAGATGCCCACCTTTCCTGAAGTTAGCCGCAAAAACAAAGGAGGGAGCGGAGGTGGGAGATACCTCCAGCCGGAGGGGCTCTCTCTCTCTCTCTCTCTCTCTTGGTCCCAATGGCTGAAGAGAAAGTCAGGAGAAGAGGCGACTTTTGGTGCGCACGCTGGGGTCTTCAGACACGCCTCCGTACCCGTAACGGGCCAGGCGCGGCGGCTCTGCCCCTTGGCCCACCCGCGGATTGAGGAGAGGAGAGGAGGCGGGTGGAGCGCCAGGGGATCGGGAAAGGGAGCCGGTCATGGGGAAGGGATCGAACGCAGAGAACAATTGAGCGCCGGCTCTGCTTGCGCACCCGGTGACCGGGTGGAGCAGGAACGAGAGGGGCGAGGCGAGGCTCAACGGCCCAGCCCCTTTGGGAAGAGGATTGCCCGGCAGCGAGGCAAGAAAGCCGAGGCTCCCCCCGGACTGCTAGGGCTGTTGTGAGCTGAGGGGGCGCTCCTCAAGTGGTGGTCGAGGGGCATTTACAGAGGCGCCTCTGCACCCCTGGCAAAAAAAAGTGTTCTGCGACCGCTTACTTCGCGTAATGGACGAGCCGCCCCTGAATATATTATACTATTAGCATAGCACAATATTAGTATGATATATTACTACTAGCTGTCCCCTGCCAGGCGTTGCTGTGGCCCAGTCTGGTGATAAGGAAAATAAAGTAATTAGAAAGTGCTGGTTTCTAATATATGTAATATCTTTATGCTTGTGGGTAAACAGTATTTCTTGATGTTTTTTTGACAGTGTTGACGTAGAGATTGTCTGGTTTGCCTACTCTGGAACATGCAACATATCATCGTTCTTCTTTAGGGGTCCCTTTCAAATCTATAATACTTTATCTGTCTGTGTGTGAATTATATATATCTATCTATATCTATGGCTGGATGGCTCTCTTTCAGGAGGGCTTTGATTACTTTTTCTTGCCCTGGTGAAGAGGGTTGGACTGGATGGCCTTAAGTATTTTCTGTTCATCATGGGAGTTCTGTGTGGGAAGTTTGCCCCATTTCTGTCATTTGTGGGTTTCAGAATGCTCTTTAATTGTAGTGAACTATAAATCCCAGTAAGTACAAATCCCAAATGTCAAGGTCTATTTCCTGCAAACTCCATCTGTGTTCATATTTGGGCATATGGAATATTTGTGTCAAGTTTGGTCCAGATCCATCATTGTTTGAGTCCACAGTGCTCTCTGGATGTAGGTGAACTACAACTCCAAAACCAAAGGACAGTGCCCACCAAATCCTTCCAGTATTTTCTGTTGGTCATGGGAGAACTGCGTGCCAAGTTTGGCCCAATTCTATCATTGGTGGGGTTCAGAATGTTCTTTGATTGTAGGTGAACTATAAATCCCAGCAACTACAACTCCCAAATGTCAAGATTCTATTTTCTCTCAAACTCCACCAGTCTTCACATTTGGGCATATTGAGTATTCGTGTAGAGTTTGGTGCATATCCATCATTGTTGAGTCCACAATGATCTCTGGATGTAGGTGAACTACAACTCCAAAACCAATGGACACTGCCCACCAAACCTTTCCAGTATTTTCTGTTGGTCTTGGGAGAACTGTGTGCCAAGTTTGTTTCAATTCCATCGCTGGTGGGGTTCAGAATGCTCTTTGATTGTAGGTGAACTGTAAATCCCAGCAACTACAACTCCCAAATGACAAAATCAATTTTTTGAGTGAAGGACGTACATTGGGCGGTTAGGTGTCTTGTGTCCAAATTTGGTGTCAAATCGTCCAGTGGTTTTTGAGTTCTGTGAATCCCACAAACGAACATTATATAGATTGTAGTTGTCTTGCGAAGCCACAAGGGGGCGCACAATCCAAAGTCTCGGAAAGGTTTCTCCTTATGTTTTTTTTCCCATTTCCAGTTGGGATTTGTAGTTTTGCAAGGTCTTCAAGCCTCCTCTGCTAAAGGGGTCTGGGGAGTCAACAAACGAGAAATCCCAGGATTTGGGCAGAAACTATAACTCTCAGTACTCTATTGCATTGCACCATAGCCATCAAAGTGGGTCAACCTGCATTAATTGTGCACCCCTAGTCTGGAAAGCCTGTGTTGTGGTGGACTTCAACACCCATCAGCAATGGGAGCTGCAATAATATGCAAAAGGGGATGAATTCCGCATTTTCTCTGACTGTCTCTGGCTCTCTCTCGGCTTCTCGGTGCCGTCAAGGTCCCTCCGGGCAGCTCGGCATGTGACTAGCAAGCCCAATGCGTCACCTCTCGTCGTTGGGCTTTTTTTGTCCTTGTTCCCAAAAATTGCGCAGCCGCTCCATGCGCTCCCTCCCATACCCTGCCTGACTTTCCTCTGCAAAGCATTTATCCCCCCAAAAAATAAGAAAACACTGGAGGAAGGGACCGGAAAAGATGGCGAGAACAGGACTGCAATGTCACAGGGTTCAGATTGTGCTATTATTATTATTATTATTATTATTATCATAGAAGATGGCTTTGAACGGCAGCAGATCACAAGAGCTGTCTTCATAGACCTGTCAGTGGTTTATGAGACTGTGAACCACTGCCTCCTCCTGAGAAAAATGTAGGACAACCACCTCACCCACCTCATAGGAAACCTGCTACAAAACAGGAGCTTTTTTGTTGAGTTCCAGGCCCAGAGAAGCAGATGGCGGAAACAGAAGAGCGGCCTCCCTCAGGGGAGAGTGCTTGCTCCATCCATGTACAACATCTACACAAATGACCAACAACTGCCAGTAGGGACAGAGTTTCATCTATGCTGATGATCGTGCCATCACCGCTCAAGCAAGGAGGCAAAGGGTTGACATTTGAAGCCAATCATTCATGTAGGGGATGTGGGTACGGAATGCACCTACCGCTGGTCCAAGGGATAGAGCTTGGGCCATCACCGCCCAAGCAGGGAACTTTGAGATGGTTGAACAGAAGCTCTCCGAAGCTCTAGGTGCTCTTACTGCCTATTACAGGGAAAACCAGCTGATCCCTAATCCATCTACAACACAGACATGTGCTTTTCACCTTCATAACAGACAAACATCCCGAGCTCTGAGGATGACCTGGGAAGGAATCCCACAAAGGACGACCACCTCACCTGCCTCATAGGAAACCTGCTACAAAACAGGAGCTTTTTTGTTGAGTTCCAGGACCAGAGAAGCAAATGGCGGAAAAAGAAGAACGGCCTCCCTCAGGAGAGAGTGCTTGCTCCATCCATGTACAACATCTACACAAATGACCAACAACTGCCAGAAGGGACAGAGAGTTTCATCTATGCTGATGATCGTGCCATCACCGCTCAAGCAAGGGGGCAAAGGGTTGACATTTGAAGCCAATCATTCATGTAGGGGATGTGGGTACGAAGTGCACCTACCGCCGGTCCAAAGGATACAGCTTGGGCCATCACTGCCCAAGCAGGGAACTTTGAGATGGTTGAACAGAAGCTCTCCGAAGCTCTAGGTCAGTGGTTCTCAACCTGGGGTCCCCAGATGTTTTTTGCCTACAACTCCCAGAAATCCCAGTCAGTTTACCAGCTGTTAGGATTTCTACGAGTCGAAGGCCAAAAACATCTGGGGACCCCAGGTTGAGAACCACTGCTCTAGCTGCTCTTACTGCCTGCTACAGGGAAAACCAGCTGATCCCTAATCCATCTACAACACAGACATGTGCTTTTCCCCTTCAGAACAAACAAACATCCCGAGCTCTGAGGATGACCTGGGAAGGAATCCCACAAAGGACGACCACCTCACCTGCCTCATAGGAAACCTGCTACAAAACAGGAGCTTTTTTGTTAAGTTCCAGGGCCAGAGAAGCAGATGGCGGAAACAGAAGAACGGCCTGCCTCAGGGGAGAGTGCTTGCTCCATCCATGTTCAACATTTACACAAATGTCCAGCCACTGCCAGAAGGGACAGAGAGCTTCATCTATGCTGATGATCGTACCATCACCACTCAAGTAGGGAGCTTTGAGATGGTTGAACAGAAGCTCTCCAAAGCTTGAGGTGCTCTTAATACCTATTACAGGGAAAACCAGCTGATTCCTAATGTTTAATATTTACACAAATGACCAGCCACTGCCAGAAGGGACAGAGAGTTTCATCTATGCTGACGATCATGCCATCACTGCCCAAGCAGGGAGTTTTGAGATGGTTGAACAGAAGCTCTTCGAAGCTCTAGGTGCTCTTACCGCCTACTACAGGGAAAACCAGCGGATCCCTAATCCATCTAAAACACAGACATGTGCCTTTCACCTTAAGAACAGACAAGCATCCCGAGCTCTGAAGATCACCTGAGAAGGAATCCCACAAAGGATGACCACCTCACCCGCTTCATAGGAAACCTGCTACAAAACAGGAGCTTTTGTGTTGAGTTCCAGGGCCAGAGAAGCAGATGGCGGAAACACAAGAACGGCCTGCCTCAGGGGAGTGTGCTTGCTCCATCCATGTTCAACATCTACACAAATGACCAACCACTCCCAGAAGGGACAGAGAGTTTCATCTATGCTGATGATCATGCCATCGCCGCTCAAGCAGGGAGGTGAAAAATTGACATTTGGAGCCAATCATTCATGTAGGGAATGTGGGTACGAAATGCACCTACCGCCGGTCCGAGGGATAGAGCTCCACGGTCAAGACGTCCAGCGCGTTCCAGGAGGCAATGCTGACCCCGCCAAAGAGACACAGGAGGGCGATCATGGCCGACTCGCTGTTGCCGAAGGATAAGAAGAAGCAGCTGATGCAAGACATGACGCTCGAGCCGGCTTCGGGAAGGAAAGGCAGAGAGGGAGCGGTCATCAGCGTGGTCCCGATTCAGGACTTTCCCCATAACCCGTGGCCCCATCCCCAGCACGTCTTGGTTGGTCCGTCCCCCCCAAGCAAGGCTTCCTCACCCAGCATCCGTAGGCGCCCAATCTTGTCCATCAGGAGGGCGGAGACGATGTTCCCCGGGAGGACCGCCAAGGTGCCCAGGAAGCTGACAAAGTAGATCATGTAGGCGTTGTTGTCGTCGCTGAAGTCCAGCTGACAGCCCTCCTTGTTGTGGAGGAAGGTGCTGTTGATGATCCGGCTGTTGATGAACTTGTACTCGAAGAGGTCTGAAGGAAAGAGGGAAAGCACAGGAAGAGGTCAGCACTCGAACTTTGCATTGAAGAAAGAGAGAAAGAATGGTAGGTAGGTGCATAGGTAGATAGACAGATAGATAGAGAGATATGCATCAGCAAAATAGATAGATAGATAGATTAATAGGTAGATAGGTAGATGGATGGATAGGTAGATGGATGGATAGGTAGATGGATGGATGGATGAAAAGATCAATAGATAGAAAGATAGAAAGATAGAAAGATAGAAAGGTAGAAAGGTAGATAGATAGATAGATAGATAGATAGATAGATAGATAGATAGATAGATAGATGGGTGTCACTGTCTGGGTGTCTGGGTGGGTAGATGGGTGGATGGATGGATAGATGGGTAGATGGATGGATAGATGGATGGATGGATAGGTAGATGGATGGATATATATGCAGATGGGTAGATGGATGGACAGGTGGATGGATGGATTGATGGGTAGATGGATGGATAAGTGGATGGATGGATGGATGGATATATAGATGATAGATAGATAGATGGGTAGATGAGTAGATGGGTGGATAGGTGGGTGGGTGGATGGATAGGTAGATGGGTAGGTGGATGGATGGATGGATGGATGGATAGGTAGGTAGGTAGGTAGGTAGGTAGGTAGATGGATGGATATATAGGTAGATGGGTAGATGGATGGATAGGTGGATGGATGGATGGATGGATGGATAAATGGATGGATAGGTAGATGGATGGATGGATGGAAGGATGGATAGACCGACAGACAGATAGATGGGTAGATGGATGGATAGGTAGATTGATGGATAGGTAGATTGATGGATGGATGGATGGATGGATGGATGGATGGATGGATAGATAGATGGATAGACCGACAGACAGATAGATGGGTAGATGGATGGATAGGTAGATTGATGGATAGGTAGATTGATGGATGGATGGATGGATGGATGGATAGATAGATAGATAGATAGATAGATAGATAGATAGACAGATAGGATAAATAGGAATATGGATGGAGAGATGGATGGATGGATGGATGGGAAGATAGATAGATAGATAGATAGATAGATAGATAGATAGATAGATAGATAGATAGATAGATAGATAGATAGATAGATAGGCAGGCAGGCAGGCAAGCAGGCAGGCAGGCAGGCAGGCAGATCTTATCTTCCTATCTATCCATCTTCCTATCTATCCTATATAGATAGGAAGATGGATAGATAGGAAGATAAGAAGATAGATAGATAGATAGATAGATAGATAGATAGATAGATAGATAGATGAGCAGTTGAATGAATAGGTGGATGGATGGATAGCTGGAGAGGTAGAGTGATCGAGAGGTAGTATGTGTCAGAAAGAACGAAAGACTGAGTAGGTGGGCAATAGAAAGATAGATTGAGGTAGTTTAGATAAATATTAGATACACATTAAATGAAAGATGTAGAGATGATAGATAGATATCTGTCTCTTATTTAATCTATGATAGATAGATGCAATAGAAATAGATAGATAGACAGATAGATGAGAGAGATCAATCGATAGATGTGTGTCAGAGAGAAAGAGGGTGGGAAGAGAGAACAAGACAGAAAGAGAAGTAGAGATAGATAGATAGATAGATAGATAGATAGATAGATAGATAGATAGATAGATACAACAAGGGATAGAACAGTATATATCCGGTCCCAGATCCCACCTGTGTTGTAGAAGACAGAGGAGATGAACGTGCAGTTCTTGAAGAAGGTATTGCTAGACGTGACGTCCTCGAAATAACATTCCTCAAACAGCGAGTCGATGAAGGAGATGGACTTCATCTTGAGGCCGATGAACCTGACGGGAGGGGGAGTGAGAGAAGATGGTCAGACGAAGGCAAGGCAGGGCAGAAAAGATGAATTGGGAGAGGTCTCAATCAGGAATTTTACAGGGCTGAGAGCATGTGACTTGACCAAGGTCATCAAGTAGTTTTCTAGGTTGAAAACAGGATTCCAACAATTGTTGTAGCCCATTTGCTCAAAACACTATACTAAGTGGACATTCATTTCTCTATTCATCTATCAAGCTTCTATCTTCCTTCCATCATTTACATAACTATCAACTGTCTCTATCTATCTATCTATCTATCTATCTAGCCAAGCATGAGTCCATCCATCCATCCATCTTACTTCTCTGTTTGAGAATGCACCCAAGCAGCTATCTATCTATCCATCCATCTTACTTCTCTGATTGAGGATGCACTCAAGCATCTATCCAACCATCCATTCATCCACCCATCCACCCATCCATATTACTTTTCTGCTTGAGGATGGACCCAAGCATCCATCTATCCATCTAGCCATCCATCTATCCATCCATCCATCCATCCATCCATCCATCCATCTTACTTCTCTGCTTGAGGATGCACCCAAGCATCCATCCACCTATCCTTCCATCCACCCATCCATATTACTTCTCTACTTGAAGATGCACCCAAGCATATATCTATCTATCTATCTATCTATCTATCTATCTATCTATCCATCCATCTATCTATCCATCTATCCATCCATCCATCCATCCATCCATCCATCTATCTTGCTTCTCTTTTTGAGGATGCACCCAAGCATCCATCCATCCATCTTACTACTCTGCTTGAGGATGCACCCAAGCATCCATCCATCCATCCACCTATCCATCCATCCACCCATTCATATTACTTCTCAGCTTGAAGATGCACCCAAGCATCTATCTATCAATCCATCTATCTATGCATCTATCCAATCATCCATTCATCCATCCATAAACCATCCATATTACTTTTCTGCTCGAGGATGCACCCAAGCATCCATCTATCCATCTATCCATCCATCCATCCATCCATCCATCCCATCCATCCATCTTACTTCTCTGCTTAAGGATGCACCCAAGCATCCATCCATCCATCCACCTATCCTTCCATCCACCCATCCATATTATTTCTCTGCTTGAAGATGCACCCAAGCATCTATCTATCTATCTATCTATCTATCTATCTATCCATCCATCCATCCATCTATCCATCCATCCATCCATCCATCCATCCATCCATCTTACTTTTCTGCTTGAAGATGCACCCAAGAGTCCATCCACCTATCCTTCCATCCATCCATCCATCCATCCATCCACCCATCCATATTACTTCTCTGCTTGAAGATGCACCCAAGCATCTATCTATCTATCTATCTATCTATCTATCTATCTATCCATCCATCCATCCATCCATCCATCCATCTATCCATCTACCCATCCATCCATCTACCCATCCATCCATCCATCCATCCATCCATCCATCCATCCATCCATCTTACTTCTCTGCTTGAGGATGCACCCAAGCATCCATCCATCCACCTGTCCTTCCATCCATCCACCCATCCATATTACTTCTCTGTTTGAAGATGCACCCAAGCATCCATCCATCCATCCATCCATCCATCCTGCCATCCTGCCATCCATTCATATTTATTCTCTGCTTGAGAATGAACCCAAGCATCTATCTATCCATCCATCCATCTATTCATCTATCTATGTTCTCTCTCTCTCTCTCTCTCTCTCTGGGTGACCATCTGTCAGTGTCTTCCTGCCAGGCAGAATGAGGTTGGACTGGATGACCTTTGGGGTCCTCTCCAACTCTGTGATCCTAAGATCCCGTTATAAAAGGGAAGAATAAATGTGGAGCAGAAGAAAGAAGTAGGGTAGGCGAGGAAAGGGAGGAACCCACTTGTCATTGAAGTACTCCCCTCGGCTGTGGATCTGGTTCTCCAAGGTGAAGTTGAACGTGATGTGGCGCACCGTCTCGTTGATGAAGACCTTCGTCCGGGAGGCGTACTCGATATTCTGGAGGTGCTTGATCATGTCGGGGAACCAGACGGTCAAACCGTAGTAGCTGGGATTGCAGAGAAAGAAGGAGGAGGAGAAGGAAAATAGAGAAGGAAGCAATCGCCGAGATAAGAATATTGAGAATGGAGAGAGAAAGGCAACATGATATTAGATAGTTAAAAATGTGGTTTCCAAATGGACGAATTAGTGCCTGGAAGTGGTTTGCACACCTGCCAACAGCAGCGAAGCCAGCTTCTATTTGGGATCAGCTGGCAATTAATTTTTTCCTACTCTAATGAGTCCAATTAATAGAGCTGCGGCGAGATCAATCGACAATTCCCAGCTTTGGGAGCTGTGCGGCCCTTGAGTTATCTCTACAAGCGAATGAGAGAGTTCCACTATTATTTTGAAAGAAGGAGTAAAATTGCATCCTGGCGGTGAGATAAAAGCGGGACACAAATGAATATAATAATAATAATAATAATAATAATAATAATAATAATAATATAATAATAATAATAATAATAATAATAATAATAATAATAATCTCATCATCATCTGCAGATTACGGGAGCTGTCTTCATCGACCTGTCAGCTGCTTATGATACTGTCAATCATCACTTCCTCCTGAAAAAATATATATATATCCCAAAGGATGACCACCTCACCCGCTTCATAGGAAACCTGCTACAAAACAGGAGCTTTTTTGTTGAGTTCCAGGGTCAGAGAAGCAGATGGTGGAAACAGAAGAACGGCTTGCCACAGGGGAGTGTGCTTGCTCCATCCATGTTTAACATTGACACAAATGACCAGCCACTGCCAGAAGGGACAGTTTCATCTATGCTGATGATTGTGTCATCACCACTCAAACAGGGAGCTTTGAAATAGTTGAGCAAAAGCTTTCCAAAGCTTTAGGTGCTCTTAATGCCTATTACAGGGAAAACCAGCAGATTCCTAATGTTTAATATTTACACAAATGACCAGCGACTGCCAGAAGAGACAAAGAGTTTCATCTATGCTGACGATCATGCCATCACCGCCCAAGCAGGAAGCTTTGAAATGGTTGAACAGAAGCTTGAGGTGCTCTTACTGCCTATTACAGAGAAAACCAGCTGATTCCTAATGTTTAATATTTACACAAATGACCAGCCATTGCCAGAAGGGACGGAGAGTTTCGTCTATGCTGACGATCGTGCCATCACCGCTCAAGCAGGGAGCTTTGCAATGGTTGAACAGAAGCTTGAGGTGCTCTTACTGCCTATTACAGGGAAAACCAGCTGATCCCTAATGTTTAGCATTGACACAAATGACCAGCCACTGCCAGAAGGGACAGTTTCATCTATGCTGATGATTGTGTCATCACCACTCAAACAGGGAGCTTGGAAATGATTGAGCAAAAACTTTCCGAAACTTTAGGTGCTCTTACTGCCTTATAGGGAAAATCAGCTAATTCCTAATGTTTAACATTGACACAAATGACCAGCCACTGCTAGAAGAGACAGAGAGTTTCATCTACACTGATGATCATGCCATCACCACTGTAGCAGGTAGTTTTGAAATGGTTGAACAGAAGCTCTCAAAAGCTTGAGGTGCTCTTACTGCCTATTATAGGGGAAACCATCTGATTCCAAATCCATCTAAAATGCGGACGTGTGCTTTTCAGTTTAAGAACAGGAAAGCATCTTGAGCTCTGAGGATGACCTGGGAAGGAATCCCATTGGAGCACTGCAGCACACCCAAGTACCTGGGAGTCACTCTGGACCATGCTCTGACTTATAAGAAGCACTGCTTGGTTATCAAGCCAAAAGTGGGCGCTAGAAACAATATCATACAAAAGATGACTGGCACAACCTGGGGATCACAACCAGACACAGTGAAGACATCTGCCCTTGCGGTATGCTACTCTGCTGCTGAGTATGCATGCCCAGTGTGGAACACATCTCACCACGTTAAAACAGTGGATGTGGCTCTTAATGAGACATGCCGCATTATCATAGGATGTCAACACCCTACGTTGCTGGAGAAATTACACTGCTTAGCCGGTATTGCACCACCTGATCACCACTGAGACCACCTTTACTGGCTTGTGCCAGTCGTCATTATTATATTATTAATTATTATTGATTATTATTGATTATTATTATTATTTGTATTATTAATTATTATTAATAATAATTATTATTTTTACTATTTGTATTATTATTAATAATAATTTTATTTTTATTATTTATTTTTATTTTTATTAATTAGTATTATTAATAATAATTTTATTATTATTTATTTTTATTATAATAATATTTATTATCATAAATTATTATAATAAATATTTATTATTAATCTTTATTTTAATAATAATAATAATATAAAATAATAAGAAATAAATATCTTTTGTGCCATAATAATAATAATAAAGACTCATCTTGTGATTCAAATACTACTACTACTACTACTACTACTAATAATAATTGTTTATTATCCTGTTTAAGTCTGCCTTATCCAAAATGCTTGGGACCAGAAGTATTTTGGATTTTGCCATACTTGTAGCCGAATATACATGCCTCATGCAATATTTGGATGTTTTATGCACAACTTATATGCACAAAGGTCGTTTTCGATAATGATTTGGTGCATTAATCAAATTTTAGGGATATCGATACATCAGAAAGCAAAGGGTGCCAATCTCTCAGCCCTCCAGGTGGACCCTTTCCAGCATTCAGATAACAAATCCCATTGGCATCATGGGCTTCTGCATGGAACAACAACAACAACAACAACAACAAGCTTTAATGCTTGTCACAACAACACTGGAAGCACCATGAACTCCAATGCTCCAATCTCCTTTATAGGATCACTGTTAAGACAATGCCGACTTGGGAGATAGCAACACCAAATAATCCCCCCACCAACCATGAAGGAAATAGAGAATTTCCCCCTTTTCCCACTGTCTCTACCTGAAAGACATGGTGAACCACACAGCCATCATCATCAGCGTCACCCGGCGGTATTCGGGAGCAAAGCATTGGTGGATGTTGGCCCAGACCTGCGAAAGGAAGGGCAAAATCTCATCTCAATTAAGAGAGGGTAGTGGGAGGACAATCATAACAACAACAACAACAACACTAACAACAACAACAATGTTTGGGAATGTTGTGACTGAGTTTGACTGAATCTGAAGCTGAGCTCTGTGGGCCTTCCGAGTCAGAATTCCTACAGGATGATGAGGAGGCGCCCTCCCCCCCCCCCCAACCAATCATTGATATATATTTTCTGTTCGTCGTGGGAGTTCTGTGTGCCATATTTGGTTCAATTCCATCATTGGTGGAGTTCAGAATGCTCTTTGATTGTAGGTGAACTTTACATCCCAGTAACTACACTTGCCGCACTTGCTCCCTTGCCTGGGCCACTTTGGGTCCGGAGGCGTGCCTGAAGACCCCGGCGTGTGCACCAAAATTCACCTCTTCTCCTGACTTTCTCCTCAGCCATTGGGACCAAGAGAGAGAGAGAGAGAGAGAGAGGTGGAGATGCCCACCTTTCCTGAAGGTAGGCGCAAAAACAAAGGAGGGAGCGGAGGTGGGAGATACCTCCACCTGGAGGGTCTCTCTCTCTCTCTCTCTCTTGGTCCCAATGGCTGAAGAGAAAGTCAGGAGAAGAGGCGACTTTTGGTGCGCCCGCTGGGGTCTTCAGACACGCCTCTGGACCCAAAGCGGGCCAGGTGCGGCGGCTCCACCCCTTGGCCCACCCGTGGATTGGGGAGAGGAGAGGAGGTGGGTGGAGCGCCGGGGGATTGGGAAAGGGAGCCGGTCATGGGGAAGGGATCGAACGTGGAGAACGATTGAGCGCCAGCTCTGCTCGTGCACCCGGTGGCCGGGTGGAGCAGGAATGAGAGGGGATAGGCAAGGCTCCTTTGGGAAGAGGATCACCCGGCAGCGAGGCAAGAAAGCCGAGGCTCCCCCTGGACTGCTAGGGCTGTTGTGAGCTGAGGGGGCGCTCCTCGAGTGGCGGTCGAGGGGCATCTACAGAGGCGTCTCTGTGCCCCTGGCAAAAAAAAGTGTTCTGCGACCGCTTACTTCGCGTAATGGACGAGCCGCCCCTGGATCCGATCCAGCTGGTCCAAGATAAGGGGTTGCATAGCCTTGAAGATAATGAATGAATGAGCAGACAAAATCATCTGCAATTAAGTCTCCGGAAACGCACTCGCTTGGCTAGCAAGCGAGAAGCCAAGGGTGCCAAAGGTCAATGCAATGTGTTCATGTCTGCAAAGGGTATTTAGCCTTCTAGCTGACAAGCAGGGGTTGTCAGTCCAACGTAGCTCTTCTCATGCAAACTTCTGTGGATTAACTTTGGCTTTTCGCAGCACGCTTCTGGCTTCCTGAGTCTGGGATTCGGGCCTCGTTTTCAACTGTTTTCCATGGACTCTTGTTTGATCCTGCTTCATGTTTTTGCCTTTGGATCTTGGAAACTTTGTCTTTGCATTTAAGCTTTTGTCCTGCCTATGGAACTTTTGCATTTCTTATACTTTGTTTTGATTTTGCCTTTTTTTCCTCAATAAACTACAAAACCTACAGCTTTGGTGTGGTGGTGTCTGGAGCAAGGTGAAAGCTACCCTGAGTTGCAACAGGGAATGTGTCCTCCATAGTACTGTAAGACTATGCACGGTCTTACTTGTGCTGCTAAATTCCTGCCCTAAAAATTGGCAATTCGAATCCGCAAGACGAGGGTGAGCTCCTGTCTGTCAGCTCCAGCTCCTGCCAACCTAGCCGTTCGAAAACATGCTAGATATATAGGTACCACTGTTGCACTCCAGACCAGGAAAGCCCTCTGACTTTAAACACCACACAGCTGAGTAGAAATGCAATCCATTTATTTAAGCTATTAAAAAAGGAGTAGTAGTAAAAAGCACTTTAAAAGAATAGGTAAATCCAATTGGTAGGAAGATAAGCTAATAGTCCAGGAAATAAGTCCATCGAAGTTCGCAAAAAACAAAGGCGGAAACTTCTATAGTAAAATCAAAAGACTGGAAACGTAAATCCAAGACAGAGAAGGAAGGGCCAGCTAGTCCAAACCCATTTATTCTCCTATCCCAGAACACAATCAAAGCCCTCCCAGCAGATGGCCATCCACCCTAGGCTTTAAAAAACTCCAAGGAAGGAGACTCCACCAAACTCACAGGCAACATATTTCACATATTGAGACTTCAAGGGCCAGCTAGTCCAGCCCCATTCATTCTCCCATGCCAGAGCACAATCAAAGCCCTCCCGGCAGATGGCCATCCACCCTCTGCTTTAAAAAACTCCAGAGAAGGAGACTCCACCAAACTCATAGGCAGCATATTTCACATATTGAGACTTCAAGGGCCAGCTAGTCCAACCCCATTCATTCTTCCATTCCAGAACACAATCAAAGCCCTCCCGGCAGATGGCCATCCACCCTAGGCTTTAAAAAACTCCAAGGAAGGAGACTCCACCAAACTCACAGGCAACATATTTCACATACTGAGACTTCAAGGGCCAGCTAGTCCAAACCCATTCATTCTCCCATCCCAGAACATAATCAAAGCCCTCCCAGCAGATGGCCATCCACCCTCTGCTTTCAAAAACTCCAGAGAAGAAGACTCTACCAAACTCACAGGCAACATATTTCACATATTGAGACTTCAAGGGCCAGTAGTCCAAACCAATTCATTCTTCCATGCCAGAACACAATCAAAGCCCACCCGGCAGATGGCCATCCACCCTCTGCTCTAAAAAACTCCAGAGAAGGCGACTCCACCAAACTCACAGGCAGCATATTTCACATACTGAGACTTCAAGGGCCAGCTAGTCCAACCCCATTCATTCTTCCATGCCAGAACACAATCAAAGCCCTCCCGGCAGATGGCCATCCACCCTAGGCTTTAAAAAAATCCAAGGAAGGAGACTCCACCAAACTCACAGGCAACATATTTCACATACTGAGACTTCAAGGGCCAGCTAGTCCAACCCCATTCATTCTTCCATGCCAGAACACAATCAAAGCCCACCCGGCAGATGGCCATCCACCCTCGGCTTTAAAAAAAACTCCAGAGAAGGAGACTCCACCAAACTCACAGGCAACATATTTCACATATTGAGACTTCAAGGGCCAGTAGTCCAAACCAATTCATTCTTCCATGCCAGAACACAATCAAAGCCCACCCGGCAGATGGCCATCCACCCTCTGCTCTAAAAAACTCCAGAGAAGGCGACTCCACCAAACTCACAGGCAGCATATTTCACATACTGAGACTTCAAGGGCCAGCTAGTCCAACCCCATTCATTCTTCCATGCCAGAACACAATCAAAGCCCTCCCGGCAGATGGCCATCCACCCTAGGCTTTAAAAAACTCCAGAGAAGGAGACTCCACCAAACTCATAGGCAACATATTTCACATATTAAGACTTCAAGGGCCAGCTAGTCCAACCCCATTCATTCTTCCATGCCAGAACACAATCAAAGCCCTCCCGGCAGATGGCCATCCACCCTAGGCTTTAAAAAAATCCAAGGAAGGAGACTCCACCAAACTCACAGGCAACATATTTCACATACTGAGACTTCAAGGGCCAGCTAGTCCAACCCCATTCATTCTTCCATGCCAGAACACAATCAAAGCCCACCCGGCAGATGGCCATCCACCCTCGGCTTTAAAAAAAACTCCAGAGAAGGAGACTCCACCAAACTCACAGGCAACATATTTCACATATTGAGACTTCAAGAGCCAGCTAGCCCAACCCAATTCATTCTCCCATGCCAGAACACAATCAAAGCCCTCCCGGCAGATGGCTATCCACCCTCAGCTCTAAAAAACTCCAAGGAAGGAGACTCCACCAAACTCTTAGGCAACATATTTCACATATTGAGACTTCAAGGGCCAGCTAGTCCAACCCCATTCATTCTCCCATGCCAGAACACAATCAAAGCCCTCCCGGCAGATGGCCATCCACCCTCAGCTTTAAAAAACTCCAAGGAAGGAGACTCCACCAAACTCACAGGCAACATATTTCACATATTGAGACTTCAAGGGCCAGCTAGTCCAAACCCATTCATTCTTCCATGCCAGAACACAATCAAAACCCTCCCAGCAGATGGCCATCCACCCTAGGCTTTAAAAAACTCCAGAGAAGGAGACTCCACCAAACTCATAGGCAACATATTTCACATATTGAGACTTCAAGGGCCAGCTAGTCCAAACCCATTCATTCTTCCATGCCAGAACACAATCAAAACCCTCCCAGCAGATGGCCATCCATCCTAGGCTTTAAAAAACTCCAGAGAAGGAGACTCCACCAAACTCATAGGCAACATATTTCACATATTGAGACTTCAAGGGCCAGCTAGTCCAAACCCATTCATTCTTCCATGCCAGAACACAATCAAAGCCCACCCGGCAGATGGCCATCTACCCTAGGCTTTAAAAAACTCCAAGGAAGGAGATTCCACCAAACTCACAGGCAACATATTTCACATATTGAGACTTCAAGGGCCAGCTAGTCCAAACCCATTCATTCTTCCATGCCAGAACACAATCAAAACCCTCCCAGCAGATGGCCATCCAGCCTCTGCTTTCCTCCAAAGAAGGAGAATGCACCAGACTCCTAGGCAACATATTTTAAACAGCACTTACCACTGTGTTTATTTTTCCAAATATTCAAGTGGTCTAGTTAGAAAATGCCTAATGTTGTGAGTAAACTACAACTCCCATCATCCTCTATCATTGCCCACGCGCCGCACCAGTAGTTAAAATTGGTTGTGGTGGGTCTGTGTGCCAGCTTTGGTCGAGATCCATTGTCAGCGGGGTTCAGAGTGCTCTCAGGATGTGGGTGAACTATAACTCCCAGCATCCAAGGTCAATTCCCTCCAAACCCCGCCAGTCGTTAAAGTTGGTCATGATTAGTCTGTATGCTAAGATCCACTGTTGGTGGGAGTACATCCAGAGAGCCCTGGATGTGGGGTGAACTATAACTCCCAAAACCCAGCAACCTCAATGCCTTACCTGTTGCGAAAGGTTCAAGCAACGGACCATCCAGCGCCGGTGCAAAGCCCCCGTGTCGGACTGGATCTCGACCAGTTCGTCCTCCTGTTTGATGGTCTTGATATGGGTCACCTGCGGAATCAAGTGGGTCAATGGACCATATTATATTATAGCGCTATATGTAATATAATAGTTATATAATATATCTGATATATTACCATAGAAATATAATATATAATAATTGTATTTTGTATCATAATTATTATATAAAATAATATACATAATATAATATAATATTTTATTATAATAAATAATATGCATAATATATTTGTACTACTAATAACTATAATAATTATATAATATTGCAATTAAATATACACTATTAGATAATAATAAATCATATAGTATATACAATAATATATATAATATAGTTGTACTAATAATATGAATTATAATAATTATATATCATTGCAATTAATTATGATACTAAATCATATAGTGTATGCAATTATATATATACTATAGTTGCAGTAATAATATTAATTATAATTATTATATATCATAACAATTAATTATACACTATTAGATAATAATATATAATATATTATATACAATAATATACATAATATAGTTGTACTAATATTAATTATAATAATCATATATCATTGCAATTAATTATACACTATTACATAATAAATCATATATTATATACAATAATATATATAATGTAATTGTACTAATAATATGAATTATAATAATTATATATCATAACAATTAATTATAAACTATTAGATAATAATAAATCATATAGTATATGCAATTATATATATAATATGTACTAATAGTATCAATTATAATAATTATATATAACTGCAATTAATTATACACTATTAAATAATAATATATCATATATTATATACAATAATATATATACTATAGTTGTACTAATAATATGATATATTATGAATAATAATTATATATCAATGCAATTAATTATAAACTATTATAATAATATATCACATAGTATATACAATAAAATATATAATATAGTTGTACTAATAATATGAATTATAGTAATTATATATCATTCCAATTAATTATAAATTATTCGATAATAATATATCAAATAGTATATGCAATAATATATATAATATAGTTAGACTAATAATATGAATTATAATAATTATATATCACTGTAATTAATTGTAAAATATTAGATAATAATATATCATATAGTATATACAATAATATATATAATACAGTTGTACTAATAATATTAATTATAATAATTATATATCACTGTAATTAATTGTAAAATATTAAACAATATATCATATAGTATATACAATAATATATATAATACAGTTGTACTAACAGTATCAATTATAATAATTATATATTACTGCAATTAATTATAAACTATAATAATAATAATAATAATAATAACCATATAATAATCAATGTTGGATCCATATATTATATACTACATGCAGTTATAACCATATTATATTATAATGTTATATATAATGTAATAGTTATATTATATTATATTATTATAATACTATAATCTTACCGAGAAGACCCGTTCGGGGTGTCCCTTGGCCCGCATGTTGGTGTCATGGACTTGCTTCAGCACCATCCAGGCCTCGTCGTGCTTCCCATTCTAGAAATGCAAAAAAAAAAAACCCACATAAATTTGGACCCCAAAAATGTGCTTCTAAACCTTCCTGACAGATGGCCATCCAGTCTCTGAATCATAGAATCCTAGAGTTGGGAAAGACTCCAAAGGTCATCCAGTCTAACCTGATTCTAATATATAGGAAGACACAACCAAAGCTCTCTTGACAGATGGTCATCCTGCCTCACAATCATAGAATCATAGAGTTGGGAGAGACTCCAAAGGTCATCCAGCCCAACCCAATTCTACTATGTAGGAAGACACAATCAAAGCCCTCTCGACAGATGGCCATCCTGCCTCGGAATCATAGAATCCTAGAGTTGGAAGAGACTTCAGCCCGATTCCAAAATGTAGGAAGACACAATCAAAGCCCTCCCGACAGATGGCCATCCTGTCTCTGAATCATAAATCCTAGAGTTGGGAGACTCCAAAGGTCATCCAGTCCAACCCAATTCCAATATGTAGGAAGATACAACCAAAGCCCTCCCGACAGATGGCCATCCTGCCTCGGAATCATAGAATCCTAGAGTTGGGAGAATTCAATCCGATTCCAATATGTAGGAAGACACAATCAAAGCCCTCCTGACAGATGGCCATCCTGCCTCTGAATCACAGAAGCCTAGAGTTGGAAGACTCCAATGGTCATCCAGTCCAATCCAATTCCAATCTGTAGGAAGACACAACCAAAGCCCTCTTGACAGATGGCCATCCTGCCTCGCAATCATAGAATCCTAGAGTTGGAAGAGACTCCAAAGGTCATTCAGTCCAACCCGATTCCACTATGTAGGAAGACACAATCTAAGTCTTCCTGACAGATGGCCATCCAGTCCAACCCAATTCTAATGTGTAGGAAGACATAATCAAAGCCCTCCCAACAGATGGCCATCCAGTCTCTGAATCATAGAATCCTAGAGTTGGGAGACTCCAAAGGCCATCCAGTCCAACCTGATCCCAATGCATAGGAAGACACAATCAAAGCCCTCCCGACAGATGGCCATCCTGCCTCGGAATCCTAGAATCCTAGAATTGGAAGACACTTCAACCTGATTCCAATATGTAGGAAGACACAATCAAAGCCCTCCCGACAGATGGCCATCCTGCCTCGGAATCACAGAAGCCTAGAGTTGGGAGACTCCAAAGGTCATCCAGTCCAACCCGATTCCACTATGTAGGAAGACACAATCAAAGCCCTCCCGACAGATGGCCGTTCGCCCCATGTCCCCACATACCTCCAGGAAGAAGCGTGGGCTCTCCGGCATGGTGGTGAGGGCGCCGATGGCGAAGACGGACGGGAAAGCGCAAACCAAGACGAAGACGCGCCAGCTGTGGAACTGGTAAGCGGAACCCATTTGGAAGCTCCATCCTTTTGAGCGACGGAACAAAAACAGCCGAGGGCGACAAAAGGAAGAGGAGATGAGAAGAAGAGAACGGTTTCGCTTGAACATCTCAGCTTGACGTTCCTTAGAATCATAGATTTTTACGAGAGCACAAGAGTTATCCAGTCCAACCCCCTTTGGCCAAAAAAGGCACAATCAAAGCCCTCCTGACAGATGGCCACGCAGCCTCTGCTTGAAAAACTCAGGAGGGGACTCTGATGCAACAAATTCTATTACGGAACAGCTCTTACCAGCAGGAAATTCTTCCTAATGTTGAGGTGAGATCTCTTTTCCTGCAATTTGAGCCCATTGCTGCATTATGTCCTTTTATTATTGTTATTATTATTATTATTATTATTATTATTATGACACAAAAGCACAGTATGTCACAGCAAAGGAGATTTATATTCCGGATTTCGTATCACAAAATCACAAGTCGAACACTTCCCAAGTGTCTAGGACTGTGTGATGTATTACTATTATTATTATTATTATTATTATTATTATTACTACTACTATTATTTATTATTATTATTATTATTATTATTATTATTATTATTATTATTGTGTTGTCGAAG
Source organism: Anolis sagrei (assembly GCF_037176765.1). Classification (NCBI taxonomy): domain Eukaryota; kingdom Metazoa; phylum Chordata; class Lepidosauria; order Squamata; family Anolidae; genus Anolis; species Anolis sagrei. Next base: position 5,464,169 of record NC_090032.1, read on the forward strand.
GCTTTCACAGCCAGAGTCACTGACGTTTCACCTGCATGTATGGCAGGCATCCCCAGAGGTTGTGAGGTCAAGGCCAGCTAATCACCTCCCAACAAAGGATTCCCCCAGGCAGTAAGAAGCCAGACCTTGAAACAGCTAGGCCATTAAATACTTGGGTTGTTGTGAGTTTTCCGGCCTGCCTGGAAATATTCCAGAAGCATTCTCTCCTGACATTTCACCTGCATCTATGGCAGGCATCCTCAGAGGTTGTGAGGTCGGAGCCAGCTAATCAACTCCCAACAAAGGATTCCCCTGGGCAGTAAGAAGCCAGACCTTGAAACGGCTAGGCCATTAAATACTTGGGTTGTTGTGTGTTTTCCGGGCTGTCTGGCTATGTTCCAGAAGCATTCTGTATCTATGGCATCTATGGCAGGCATCCTCAGAGGTTGTGAGGTCAGGGTCAGCTAATCACCTCCCAACAAAGGATTCCCCCAGGCAGTAAGAAGCCAGGCAGTAAGAAGCCAGACCTTAAAACTGCTAGGCCATTAAATGCTTGGGTTGTTGTGAGTTTTCCGGCCTGCCTGGGCATGTTCCAGAAGTATCCTTTCCTGACATTTCTCCTGCATCTATGGCAGAGATTGTGAGGTCGGAGCCAGTTAAACAACTCCCAACAAAGGATTCCCCCAGGCAGTAAGAAGCCAGACCTTAAAACTGCTAGGCCATTAAATGCTTGGGTCGTTGTGAGTTTTCTTCACTCTCTGGCCACCTATGGCAGGCATCCTCAGACGTTGTGAGGTCAGGGCCAGCTAATCACCTCCCAACAAAGGATTCCCCCAGGCAGTAAGAAGCCAGAATTTGAAACTGCTAGGCCATTAAATACTTGGGTTTGTGTGAGTTTTCCAGGCTGCCTGGCCATGTTCCAGAAGCATTCTCTCCTGACGTTTCATCTGCATCTATAGCAGGCTTCCTCAGAGGTTGTGAGGTCGGAGCCAGCTAATCACCTCCCAACAAAGGATTCCCCCAGGCAGTAAGAAGCCAGACCTTAAAACTGCTAGGCCATTAAATGCTTGGGTTGTTGTGAGTTTTCTTCACTATCTGGCCACTTATGGCAGGCATCCTCAGAGGTTGCGAGGCCTGTTGGAAACTGGAGTAGTAGGGTTTTTGAAGCAGCCAGGCTTTGAAGCTGCAAGGCCATTCAAAACTAACCAAGGTACACTTTCAATGAATATCTCAACCAATTCAACATACATTGTGGCAGGAAATAACACAAGAAAATTGCTATATAACTCCAAAAATACCGTAATGGGGGATGATGGCCCAAGCCATGGCCGAGGCGTAGATGCCGCCAATCATCCAGAACATGCAGAGCCAGCTGAGATGCTCTCCCCGCTTCTCTTGCGCCAGGAACTCCGAATAGTAGGAGAAGACGATGGGGATCGAGCCCCCGATGCTAGAAACGGGTGGGAAAGAAAGGAGAAGCAGCTTTCAATGTTTAACATTGACACAAATGACCAGCCACTGCCAGAAGGGACAGAGAGTTTCATCTATGCTGACGATCGTGCCATCACCACCCAAGCAGGGAGCTTTGCAATGCTTCTGGAACATGGCCAGACAGCCCGGAAAACTCACAGCAAAGCCTTCAACAATATAGTATTATATTTATTTATACCCTGCTTGCAAAAAATTCAAACGGCTTACATTAAAAGCATTTCCATACCATTTAAAATCAAATTAAAGTGGGGCAAACGGCATTCATTTGACAGCTTATTTGCACCCATCTCACTCTATTTCCAGCACGTGGTTTTAAAAAAGTAGTTTCAAAGGGAATTATGGCTCCCAGAATCCCTCTGGTAGTATAATAATAATAATAATAATAATAATAATAATCTTTATTTATATATGAGACCAAGCTCGGTAATACATTACAGCAAAATAAATACAAAATGACAATAATAATAATAATAATAATAATAATAATAATTTATACCCCGCTTATATGAGGCCAAGCCTGATAATAGACTACAGCAAAATAAATAGAAAACGACAAAAATAATAATAATAACATCGCAATAAAATAAGTAAAACATTGCAAAATAACAAAGAGAAAAATCAGGCACATTGGGCAACTCAAAGGTACAACATTGAATGATAAAACACTAGATGAGGTAGGAATGAAAAAAGTATATTTGCAAAGGAAACTAGTCCCTAGTCCTCATGGAGGCAGAAAGGAAACAATTATGAAATTCAAGGTGCATCTACACTGTCTTGGCTCAATATTATGGAGTCCTGGGAGTTGTAGTTTTCCAAGGTTGGGAACTTTCTCGCCCAATGACAGCTCCCAGGGTTGCATTGCACTGAGTTGTGAGAATTAGAGTGGTTCCAAAGTGCATCCATTCGACAGTGTAGATGCACGTGGAAACTATAAACAGATCCCTTCGTACCCGACGCCGGAGAGGAGGCGGCAGAAGAGGAAAGTGCCGTATCCCTGGACGAAGGAGGAGAAGAAGGCGAAGACGCTGTTGACGGAGAGGGCCATCAGCAGGCATTGCCGCCGCCCCAGCCGGTCCGCCAGGCTGCCCCAAAAGAAAGCGCCGACCATCATCCCCAGGTAGACGATGAGACCTAGAGGGAGGAAAGGAAGGGTTGAAAAGTCTCCACGTTGGCTCACCACAATGTCAACATTTCCCCTTTTGTATCAAAACAATAGGCTGTTAGGAATCGTGAGCACTGAAGTCCAAAATATCTGGAGGCAGAAAGACACAATCAAAACCCTCCCGACAGATGGCCATCCAGCCTCTGTTTCAAGACTTCCACCAAACTCCCACACAGCTTATATTCCACTATGGTTGGAAGAGACCCCCAAAACTCATCGAATTCCATTTTGCTAGGCAGGAAGACACAATCAAAACCCTCCCGACAGATGGCCATCCAGCCTTTGTTTAAAGACTTCCACCAAACTCTCACACAGCTTATATTCCACTATGGTTGGAAGACACCCCAAAAACTCATCGAATTCCATTTTGCTAGGCAGGAAGAAACAATCAAAACCCTCCCAACAGATGGCCATCCAGTCTCTGTTTAAAGACTTCCACCAACCGCCCAGACAGTCTATATTCCACTGCAATTGGAAGTGGAGCCCCAAAACACATCCAACCCTATTTTACCAGGCAGGAAGACACGATCAAAACCCTCCCGACAGATGACCATCTAGCCATCCCAGTAGGGTGGCCATTTGCAACTGAAAATTTTCATTTGCATGCTTTTCTAGGCCTTTGTTGTCCTCCAACTCAGTGTAGATGGGGACCTGAACCTGCTGGAGTTTCTGAACAGTGTCCAAAGCAGCCCCAAGAAGGGTGCATTACAGTAGTCCAAACAGGATGCACTGATGCTCATTTGGGGCTTTCATTTGCATGCCTTTCTAGGCCTTTGTTGTCTTCCAACTGCTGTGTAGATCGGGACCTGAGCCTGCTAGAGCTTCCGAATAGCTTCCAAGGGCAGTCCCAAGTAGGATGCATTACAGTAGTCCAAACAGGATGCACTAATATGTATTTGGGGCTTTCATTTGCAAGCCTTTCTAGGCCTTTGTTGTCTTCCAACTGCAGTGTAGATGGGGACCTGAACATGCTGGAGATTCGGAACAGCTTCCAAGGGCAGCCCCAAGTAGGGAGCATTAAAGTAGTCCAAACGGGATGCCCAAGATGTTTGACTCTCTCACTGAAATCCTTGAATATTCTACGATACGAAAAAAAGGAAGGGAAGGAAGGAGATGGGAGTCTTGAGAAGGAATCCCAGAAGCATATTGGGGCGTTTGTTGTCTTCCAACTGCAGTGTAGATGGGGACCTGAACCTGCTGGAGTTTCTGAACAGCTTCCAAGGGCAGCCCCAAGTAGGGCGCATTACAGTAGTCCAAACGGGATATGAATTTGGGTCTTTCATTTGCATGCCTTTCTAGGCCTTTGTTGTCTTCCAACTGCAGTGTAGATGGGGACCTGAACCTGCTGGAGTTTCGGAACAGCTTCCAAGGGCAGCTCCAAATAGGATTCATTACAGTAGTCCAAACGGGATGGCCAACATGTTTGACTCTCTCTCTGAAATCCTCGAACATTCTGTGATACGGAAAAAAAAGAAGGAAGGAGATGGGAGACTTGAGAAGGAATCCCAGAAGCATATTGGGGTGTTTGTTGTCTTCCAACTGCAGTGCAGATGGGGACCTGAACCTGCTGGAGTTTCCAAACAGTTTCCAAGGGCAGCCCCAAGTAGGATGCATTACAGTAGTCCAAACGGGATGCACTGATGCGCATTTGGGGCTTTCTTTTGCATGCCTTTCTAGGCCTTTGTTGTCTTCCAACTGCAGTGTAGATGGGGACCTGAACCTACTGGAGTTTCCGAACAGCTTCCAAGGGCAGCACCATGGAGGGTGCATTACAGTATTCCAAATGGAATGCCCTCATGCCCAATTGGAGCTTTCATTTGCATGCTTTTCTAGGAGTTTGTTGTCTTCCAACTGCAGTGTAGGTGGGAACCTGAACCAGCTGGAGTTTTGGAACAGCTTCCAAGGGCAACACCAAATAGGATGCATTACAGTAGTCCAAACAGGATGCACTGATGTGCATTTGGGGCTCTCACTTGCATGCTTTCTTAATCTTCCCACTGCAGTGTAGGTGGGGACATGAACCTGCTGGAGTTTCAGAACAGCTTCCAAGGGCAGCCCCAAGTAGGGTGCATTACAGTAGTCCAAACGGGATGACCAGCATGTTTGACTCTGAAATCCTTGAATGTTCTACAATATGGAAAAAAAAGAAGTAGATGGGAGTCTTGAGAAGGAATCCCAGAAGCATATTGGGGAATTGGTGATGCAGTGTGCAGGAGGCTCCGAATTGGAGGACAGGAGTGGTTTTTCACGGTAGCGCAACCCAGCCCTGGTTGCGGCACTGCGCTTAAGACTGTGAGCATGCGGCAAAGCGGGAAGGTCGGGAAAACAGTTCCGATGGAGTCGGCCTTAATCCCTCCGGCGACAAAGACGGAGCCGGGCTTTTGCTGCTCGCTTTCCGGACCCTTTAATCCTGGGATTAGTCCACCGAAGATCAGGCCAATTCAGGGAGGCCGACAGATGCGGCGGATTTGCCAGGAAGGGGGGCAACGATGCCCTACGGCATGCCAGAGAGTTTTGGTGCGCCGGGGATTAGTGGCCTCCGTTGCATTGTCCTCCGGCTCCTCTCCTTCTCCTCCTCCGGAACGGAAGGCGTTGCGAATTTTTGCAAGACTGCAGTGCGGCATTCGAAAACGGCACCCCCAACCTTGCCACGAAATTCCAGCTCCGCCGGAGCGCGGCATGGAAATTGGGCCCACCAATGCGCCCAAAGGCCTCCGTTTCCTTCTCTCGGAGAGATCGCTGCTCCAGATCTGGAGGCCAGAGAGAAAGGATATCCGCATTGGTGGTCCAAAGGTCTCTACTTCCCTCTCATGCTCTGGATCCGAAAGGGTGGCCACATTTCTGGTCCACCAATGTGTCCAAACTTTCCTAATGCCCCAAATCCCTTAATACAGTTCCTCATTTGTGGTGACCCCCAACCATAGCATCATTTCCGTTGCTACTCTGCGTATCGTAATGTAAATATCTGATATGCAGGATCACTGGACCAAGTTTGGCACAAATACCCAATACGCCCGAATTTGAATACTGGTGGGGTTGGGGAGGGGGGCTGATTTTGTCATTTGGGAGTTGTAGTTGCAGGGATTTATAGTTCACCTACCATCAAGAGCATTGTGAACTCCACCAAGGATGGAACTGAACCAAACTTGGCACACAGAACTCCCACGACTAACAGAAAACACCATTAAGAACTATTAAGCAATAAGTTCTATACCTTAAAGTCAGTTCAGGCAACACTGCATTAAAGTGAGAAGAGGGTTTGGTGCACATTGACCATGAGTTTTGGAGTTATAGTTCACCCACATCCTGGGAGCATTGTGGACTCAAACAATGATGGATCTGGACCCAACTTGACACCAATACTCCATACGCCCAAATCTGAGCACTGCTGCAGTTTGGGGAAAATAGACCTTGACACTTGGGAGTTGGAGTTGCTGAGATTTATCGTTCGCCTACGATCAAAGAGCATTCTGAACTCCACCAAGGATGGAATTGAACCAAACATGGCACACAGAACTCCCACAACGAACAGAAAACACCATTAAGAACTATTAAGCAATAAGTTCTGTACCTTAAAGTCAGTTCAGGCAACACTGTGTTAGAGTGAGAAGAGGGTTTGGTGCACATTGACCATGAGTTTTGGAGTTATAGTTCACCTACATCCAGAGAGCATTGTGGACTCAAACAATGATGGATCTGGACCAAACTTGGCACCAATACTCCATACGCCCAAATCTGAGCACTGCTGGAGTTTGGGGAAAATAGACTTTGACACTTGGAAGTTGTAGTTGCTGGGATTTATAGTTCACCTACGATCAAAGAGCATTCTGAACTCCACCAAGGATGGAATTGAACCAAACATGGCACACAGAACTCCCACAACGAACAGAAAACACCATTAAGAACTATTAAGCAATAAGTTCTGTACCTTAAAGTCAGTTCAGGCAACACTGCGTTAGAGTGAGAAGATGGTTTGGTGCACATTGACCATGAATTTTAGAGTTATAGTTCACCTACATCTAGAGAGCAATGTGGATTCAAACAATGATGGATCTGGACCAAACTTGGCACCAACACTCCATACGCCCAAATGTGAATACTGGTGGAGTTTGGGGAAAATATACCTTGACATTTAGGAGTTGTAGTTGCTGGGATTTTTAGTTCACCTACAATCAAGAGTATTGTGAACTCCACCAAGGATGAAATTGAACCAAACTTGGCACACAGAACTCCCATGACAAACAGAAAACACCATTAAGAACTATTAAGCAACAAGTTATGTACTTTAAAGTCAGTTCAGGCAACACTGCATTAAAGTGAGAAGAGGGTTTGGTGCACATTGACCATGAGTTTTGGAGTTATAGTTCACCCACATCCTGGGAGCATTGTGGACTCAAACAATGATGGATCTGGACCAAACTTGGCACCAACACTCCATACGCCCAAATGTGAATACTGATGGAGTTTGGGGAAAATATACCTTGACATTTAGGAGTTGTAGTTGCTGGGATTTATAGTTCACCTACAATCAAGAGCATTGTGAACTCCACCAAGGATGGAATTGAACCAAACACTCCCATGACTAAGGGAAAACACCATTAATAACTATTAAGCAACAAGTTATGTACCTTAAAGTCAGTTCAGGCAACACTGCATTAGAGTGAGAAAATGGTTTGGTGCACATTGATATTGAGTTTTGGAGTTATAGTTCACCTACATCCCGAGAGCATTGTGGATTCAAACAATGATGGATCTGGACCAAACTTGTCATGAATACTCCATACACCCAAATGTGAATACTGGTGGAGTTTGGGGAAAATAGACTTTGACACTTGGAAGTTGTAGTTGCTGGGATTTATAGTTCACCTACGATCAAAGAGCATTCTGAACTCCACCAAGGATGGAATTGAACCAAACTTGGCACACAGAACTCCAGTGACTAACTAAAACGCCATTAAGAACTATTAAGCAACAAGTTCTGTACCTTAAAGTCAGTTCAGGCAACACTGCATTAAAGTGAGAAGAGGGTTCGGTGCACACTGACCTTGAGTTTTGGAGTTATAGTTCACCAACGATGGAATTGACCTAAACTTGGCAGACAGAACTCCCATGACTAACAGAAAATACTGGAAAGGTTTAGTGGGCATTGACCTTGAATTTTGGAGTTGTAGTTCACCCACGGGGCCCCCCGGTGGCGCAGTGGGTTAAAGCACTGAGCTGCTGAGCTTGTTGACCAAAAGGTCGCAGGTTCGATTCCAGGGAGCGGCGTGAGCTTCCGCTGTCAGCCCTAGCTTCTGCCAACCTAGCAGTTCGAAAACATGCAAATGTGAGTAGATCAATAGGTACCGCTCCGGCGGGAAGGTAACGGTGCGTCATGCAGCCATGCTGGCTACATGACCTTGGAGGTGTCTATGGACAACGCTGGCTCTTCGGCTTAGAAATGGAGATGAGCACCACACCCCAGAGTCAGACATGATTGGACTTAATGTCAGGGGACAACTTTTACCTTAGTTCACCCACATCCTGAGAGCACTGTGGAGTCAAACAATGATGGTTCTGGATCAAACTTGGCACGAATACTCAATATATCCAAATTTGAACAATCGTGCCTGCGATAGAGGTGGGAGCGCGAGCAGGGCCTCTCCAGATGATCAAAGAGATCGTGCGGGTTTGTACACAGAAATGCAGTCACGCAGGTAGGCAGGTCCCAAACCGTTCAGGGCTTTGTAGGTGAGAACCTGCACCTTGAATTGAGACTGGAAAATGAACAGCAGCCAGTGGAGCTCCTTAAACAGGAGGGTTGACCGCTCCCTGTAAGAAGCACCAGTTAGTAACCTGGCTGCCGCCCATTGTACCAATTGAAATTTCCGGGCTGTCTTCAAGGGCAGCCCCCCGTAGAGTGCATTACAGTAATCCAATCTGGAGGTGACTAAAGCATGGACCACTGCAGTGTAGGTGGGGACATGAACCTGCCGGACTTTCGGAACAGCTTCCAAGGGTAGCCCCAAGTAGGGCGCATTAGTCCTGTGACTTCAGGGGGAGTGCAACCCCCTCCAGCACCGTTTGCCACCCTATACCACGATTCGGCTTACAATCGACCAGGAGGACCTCTGTCTTGTCGGGATTGATCCTCAGCTTGTTCCTCCTCATCCAGACAGCCACAGCGGTCAGGCACTCGTCCAGAACCCGAGGGGCTTCCTTGGACTTAGGTGGAAAAGAGTAGTAGAGTTGCGTGTCATCTGCATAGAGATGGCACCCAACTCCAAAACTCTGGATGACCTCCAGAGACGGCCCTAGGTAATTTTCAATGGTAAGCAATGGTAACAGTATTTTGGTGCTCCCCCCCCCCCCAAACCAATCACTGTTTGTCATGGGAGTTCTGTGTGCCATATTTGGTTCAATTCCATCATTGGTGGAGTTCAGAATGCTCTTTGATTGTAGGTGAATTATACATCCCAGTAACTACAACTCACATATGTCAAGGTCTATTATTATTATTATTATTATTATTATTATTATTATTATTATTATTATTGTCTAGATCTAGGGAAGTCATGCCCCCCATGCTCTATTCCGCTTTGGTTAGACCACACCTGGAATATTGTGTCCAATTCTGGGCACCACAATTCAAGAGAGATATTGACAAGCTGGAATGTGTCCAGAGGAGGGCGACTCAAATGATCAAGGGTCTGGAGAACAAGCCCTATGAGGAGCGGCTTAGGGAACTGGGCATGTTTAGCCTGAAGAAGAGAAGGCTGAGAGGAGATATGATAGCCATGTATAAATATGTGAGCGGAAGCCACAGGGAGGAGGAGGGAGCAAGCTTGTTTTCTGCTTCCCTGGAGACTAGGACGCGGAACAATGGCTTCAAACTACAAGAGAGGAGATTCCATCTGAACATGAGGAAGAACTTCCTGACTGTGAGAGCCGTTCAGCAGTGGAACTCTCTGCCCCGGAGTGTGGTGGAGGCTCCTTCTTTGGAAGCTTTTAAGCAGAGGCTGGATGGCCATCTGTCAGGGGTGATTTGAATGCAATATTCCTGCTTCTTGGCAGAATGGGGTTGGACTGGATGACCCATGAGGTCTCTTCCAACTTTTTGATTCTATGATTCTATTATTCTATTATTATTATTATTATCTTTATTTGTACCCAGCTAACATCTCCCGAAGGACTCGATGCGGCTTACAAAGGCCGAGGCATAACAAAAAACATATAGCATTATAAAGCAAGTCAAACATCAAGCAATGACAGTAAACAATAAAAACAATATACCATGACACAATAAAACTAGGGCCAGCCGAATGTAATGGGTACAGGTTAAAAAGTGCTGAGTATGACAGGTGGAATATAGGATTTTGGGGTAAGTACAATGTGCAGACAATCTTAAATCTCTGGTAAAGTGCTTCTGGGACATATTGCTGGAGTTTCCTATTCTGGAAAGGCACACCAGAACAGCCAGGTCTGCAAGCTCTTCCTAAAGACTGCCAGTGTAGGGGCTTGTCTGATATCCTTGGGGAGGGTGTTCCAAAGTCGGGGGGCCACCACAGAAAAGGCCCTGTCCCTTGTCCCCACCAAACACGCCTGCGACGCAGGTGGGATTGCAAGCAGGGCCTCTCCAGATGAACAAAGAGAATGCGTGGGTTCATAAATGGAGATGCGGTCACGCAGGTAGGCAGGTCCCAAATCGTTTAAGGCTTTGTAGGTAAGCACCTGCACCTTGAATTGGGAAAATGAACGGCAGCCAATGGAGCTCGTTGAACAGGAGGGTTGACCTCTCTCTGTAAGGAGCCCCAGTTAACATCCTGGCCGCCACCCATTGGACTAACTGAAATTTCTGAGCCGTTTTCAAGGGCAGCCCCATGTAGAGCGCATTACAGTAGTCAAATCTAGCGGTGACCCAGGCATGGACCACCCCGGCCAGATCAGCCTTTATGAGGTACGGTCGCAGTTGGCACACGAGTCTCAATTGTGCAAAAGCCCTCCCGGACAGCACCGACGCCTGAGCCTCAAGCGTAAGTGATGAATCCAAGAGGACTTCCAAACTGCGGACCTGTGGCTTCGGGGGAGTGCAACCCCGTCCAGTACAGGTTGCCACCCTATACCCCGATCCGGTTTTCGATCGACCAGGAGGACCTCTGTCTTGTCGGGATTGATCTTCTCAAGAGCCTCAAGATCACCCCTGGGCAAAATCAAGCATACCGCAACTGCTTACTTTGCGTAATGGTTGCGCCGCCCCTGTGTATACTGATTTGTTGGAAACCGCCTTGAGTCGCCAATTGGCGGAGAAAGGCGGTATACAAATACAGTAAATAAATAATAAATAATAGTAATTGAGTCATTAAGATAGATAGATAGATAGATAGATAGATAAGCTTATTGAGTCTTAATTGAGTTATAGATAGATAGGAATTGAGATTCTATTGAGCTATAGAGAAGCATATTGAGATTTTGAGCTATTTAGTATAAAGGACTATTGAGATAGTTATTGAACACTGTTTGCTTCATCTCCAAAACTAACCTTGGGTGGAATAGGGGAAGGAAGGCCTACGCTTTCTAAAGATAGTAGCTCTCAAGAACAGAGAAGCATCCCGAGCTCTGAGGATGACCTGGGAAGGAATCCCACTGGAGCATTGCAGCGCACCCAAATACCTGGGAGTCACTCTGGACCGTGCTCTGACCTACAAGAAGCACTGCCTGAACATCAAGCAAAAAGTGGGCGCTAGAAACAATATCATACGAAAGCTGACTGGCACAACCTGGGGATCACAACCAGACACAGTGAAGACATCTGCCCTTCCGCTGTGCTACTCCGCTGCTGAGTACGCATGCCCAGTGTGGAACACATCTCACCACGCTAAAACAGTGGATGTGGCTCTTAATGAGACATGGGGTGCCTGCGCCCTACACCACTCGAGAAATTACACTGCCTAGCCAGTATTGCACCACCTGACATCCGCCGAGAAGTGGCAGCCAATAGTGAAAGGACCAAGGCAGAGACATCTCCAGCTCATCCCCTGTTTGGGTATCAGCCAGCACATCAATGACTTAAATCCAGACATAGTTTTCTAAGATTTACAGAGACACTCGCCAGAACGCCTCAGCAAGCGAGAGTCCAAAAGTGGCAGGCTCAAACCCAGAACCTCAACCAATGGTTGATACCAAATGAGAGACTCCCCCTGGGCTGACTTGGAAGGCACTGAACAGACTGCGCTCTGGTACCACGAGATGCAAAGCCAACCTTCGGAAATGGGGCCACAAAGTGGAATCCTCGACATGCGAGTGCGGAGAGGAGCAAACCACTGACCACCTGCTGCAATGCAACCTGAGCCTTGCCACATGCACAATGGAGGACCTTCTTGCGGCAATGCCAGAGGCACTCCAAGTGGCCAGAAACTGGTCAAAGGACATTGAATCAACTACGAAACTCACAAATTTTGTACTTAGAGAAAGTACAAAATGTGTGAGTTTGGTAGTTGATTCAATGTCCTTTGACCAGTATCTGGCCACTTGGAGTGCCTCTGGTGTTGCCGCTTTGTTTGCTTTGCTTTGTTCTGTTAGAAATTTGTTTGTTTGCTTTGTTCTGTTAGAAATGTAATATAATTGACTGGCTGCTCTGACACGAGAAATAAGCTCAGGGTTGGGCTAAAAAGACCTCCGGATTTTTTCTACCATTTGGATGAAGGCAACTCAGCGACTAGAGGAAAAAAGAAA